>NW_012309563.1:0-2470 GCF_000151885.1 Dipodomys ordii | reverse complement strand
CAGGAGAAGCAGAAGCAGAAAGAGAAGTACAAGCAGAAGGAAGCAGAAGAAGCAGAAGCAGAAGAAGAAGCAGTAGAAGCATAAGAAGCAGAAGCAGGAGAAGCAGAAGCAGAAGAACAAGAAGAAGCATAAGAAGCAGAAGCAGAGGGAGAAACAGAAGAAGGAGAAGGAGCAGCAGAAGGTGAAGCAGAAGGAGATGGAGGAGCAGAAAGAGAAGTAGAAACAGAAGGAGAAGAAGAAGGATTAGTTGGAGAATTAGAAGAAGCAGAAGCAGAAAGAGAAGCAGAAGAAGGAGAAGGAGAAGCAGAAGCAAAGGAAAGGAAGGAGAAGCAGAAGAAGCAGAAGCGGGAGAAGCAGAAGAAGAAGAAGAAGAAACAGAAGAAGGAGAAGGAGCAGAAGGAGAAGCAGAAGCAGAAGGAGTAGCAGAAACAGAAGGAGAAGAAGCAGTAGCAGGAGAAACAGAAGCAGAAGAAACAGAAGAAGCTGAAGAAGCAGAAGCAGGACTTGAAGCAGAAGATACTGAACAAGCAGAAGAAGTAGCAGAAGCAGAATGAGAAGCAGCAGAAGAAGAAGGAGAAGGAGAAAGAAAAGGATTAGGAGTAGGAAGAGCAGAAGGAGAATCAGAAGCAGAATGAAAAGCAGAAGGAGCAGCAGAAGGAGAAGCAGAAGGAGAAGCAGAGGAAGGAGAAGCAGAAGCAGAAGAAGCAGCAGAAGGAGAAGCAGAAGCAGAAGAAGATGCAGAATGAGAAGCAGGAGAAGCAGAAGAAGCAAAAGCAGAAGGAGAAGCAGAAGTAGAAGAAGGAGAAGGAGAAGGAAGGGCAGCAGAAGCAATAGGAGAAGCAGAAGGAGAAGCAGAAGAATGAGAAGAAGAAAGAGAAGCAGGAGAAGCACAAATGCGGAAGCAGGAGAAGCAGAAACAGAAGATACAGAAGAAGAAGAAGAAGAAGAAGAAGAAGAAGAAGAAGAAGAAGAAGAAGAAGAAGAAGAAGAAGAAGAAGAAGAAGAAGAAGAAGAAGAAGAAGGAGAAGCATAAGGAGAAGCAGTAGAAGCAGAAGAAACAGAAGCAGGAGAAGCAGAAGTAGAAGAAAAAGAATAAGCAAAAGAAGCAGAAGCAGAAGCACTGGGAGAAGCAGAAGAAGGAGAAGGAGAAGGAGCAGCAGAAGGAGAAGCAGAAGCAGAAAGAGAAGCAGAAACAGAAGGAGAACAAGAAGGAGAAGCAGGAGAATCAGAAGAAGCAGAAGAGGAAGCAGAAAGAGGAGAAGAAGGAGAAGCAGAAGTAGAATCAGAAGAAACAGAAGAAGAAGCAGAAGAAACAGAAGCAAAAGAAACAGAAGAAGGAGAAGGGCAGAAGCAGAAGGAGACGCAGAAGCGAAGGAGAAGCAGAAAGAGAAGCAGGAGAAGCAGAAGCAGGAGAAGCAGAAGCAGAAGTAACAGGAGAAGCCGAAGAAGCAGAAGCAGAATCTGAAGTAGAAGGAGAAACAGAAGAAGCACAATCTGAAGTAGAAGCAGAAGAAACAGTAATAGTAGACTAAGCAGAAGCAGAAGCAGCAGGAGAAGCAGAAGGAGAAGACGGAGAAGGCGAGAGAGAAGGATTAGGAGTAGGAGAAGCAAAAGGATAAGCAGAAGCAGAAAGAGACGTAGAAGGAAAAGCAGCACGAGAAGTAGGAGAAGCAGGAGAAGCAGGAGAAACAGAAGACGCAGAAGCAGAATGAAAAGCAGAAGGAGAAATTGAAGCAGAAGCAGGAGAAGCAGAAGCAGAAGGAGAAGCAGAAGAAGGAGAAGGAGAAGTAGAAAGAGAAGCAGAACGAGAAGCAGGAGAAGCAGAAGCAGGAGAAGCAGAAGCAGAAGAAACGGAAGGAGAAGAAGCAGAAGCAGAAGCAGAAGCAGAAACAGAAGGAAAAGCAGAAAGAGAAGCAGGAGAAGCAGAAGAAGCAGCAGCAGGAGAAGCAGAAGCAGAAGAAGCCGAAGAAGCAGAAGAAGAACCTGAAGCAGAAGGAGAAACAGGAAAAGCAGAAGAAGCAGAATCTGGAGAAGCAGAAAGAGAAGCAAAAAGAGAAGCAGAAGGAGAAGTAGAAGCAGCAGCAGAAGGAGAAGTAGAAGAAGCAGCAGTAGGAGAAGCAGCAGAAGAAGCAGAAAAACAAGCAGGAGAAGCAGAAGCAGAAAGAGAAGTAGAAGCAGAAGAAGCAGAAGAAGTAGAAGCACAAGAAGAAGCAGTAGAAGCATAAGAAGCAGAAGCAGGAGAAGCAGAAGCAGAAGAAAAAGAAGAAGATTAAGAAGCTGAAGCAGAAGCAGAGGGAGAAACAGAAGAAGGAGAAGGAGCAGCAAAAGGTGAAGCAGAAGGAGATGGAGAAGCAGAAAGAGAAGCAGAAACAGAAGGAGAAGAAGAAGGATTAGTTGGAGATTCAGAAGAAGCAGAAGCAGAAAGAGAAGCAGAAGAAGGAGAAGGAGAAGCAGAAGCTGAAGAAGCAGA
>NW_012309562.1:0-2470 GCF_000151885.1 Dipodomys ordii | reverse complement strand
CTTCTCTTTCTGCTTCTGCATCTTCAACTTCTTCTGCTACTGCTTTTGCTTCTTCTGTTTCTTCTGCTTCTCCTTCTGCATTTGAATCTCTTTCTGCTTCTGCTTCTCCTTCTGGTTCTCCTTCTTCTTCTCCAGATTCTTCTTCTGCTGCTTCTCCAGCTTCACCTTCTGCTTCAGGTTCTCCTTTTGCTTCTTCGGCTTCTTCTGCTTCTATTTCTGCTTCTCGTTCTGTTTCTGCTTCTCTTTCTGCTTCTGCTTCTTCTCCTTCTTCTATTTCTTCTGATTCTGCTTCTCCTGCTTCTGCTTCTCCTGCTTCTCCTTCTGTTTTTCTTTATGCTTCTCCTTCTTCTGCTTCTACTACTGCTTCTGCTTCTCCTTCTGCATCTTCTTCTGTTTCAATTTCTCCTTCTTCTGCCTTTCATTATGCTTCTGCTTCTCCTGCTTCTGCTCCTTCTGCTTTTCCTGCTTCTCCTGCTTCTCCTTCTCCTTCTCTTTCTGCTTCTGCTTATCCTTCTGTTTCTCCAACGCCTAATCCTTCTCTTTCTCCTTCTCCTTCTTCTGCTTCTCCTGCTGCTTCTTCTTCTGCTTCTTCTGCTGTTTCTGTTTCTTCTTCTTCTGCTTCAGCTTCTGCTTCTTCTGCTTCTCCTTCTGCTTCTGCTTCTCCTTCTGCTTCTGCTTCTGCTCTTCTCCTTCTTCTGTTTCTTCTCCTTCTGCTTCTCCTTCTTCTTCTTCTTCTTCTGCTTCTCCTACTTTTCCTTCTGCTTCTCCGTCTCATTCTCCTTCTCCTTCAATTTCTCCTTCTTGTGCTTCTCATTCTTCTTCTGCTTCTACTTCCTCTGTTTCTGCTTCTTCTGTTTCTCCTCCTGCTTCTCCTTCTTCTCTTTCTTCTTCTTATTCTGCTTCTGCTCCTCCTACTCCTAATCCTTCTCTTTCTCCTTCTTCTTCTTCTGCTTCTCGTTCTGCTTCTGCTTCTTCTGCTTGTTCTGTTTCTTCTGCTTCTGCTTTTCCAGCTTCTGCTGCTTCTGCTGTTCCTTCTGCTTCAGGTTCTCCCTCTGATTCTTGGGGTTCTTCTGTTTCTTCTGCTTCTGCTTCTCCTGCTACTGCTTCTTCTGCTTCTCTTTCTGCTTCTCCTTCTGCTTCTGCTTCTCGTTCTGCTCCTTCTCCTTCTTCTGTTTCTTCTTCTGCTGCTGCTTCTCCCGCTTCTGCTTCTTCTGCTTCTCCTGCTTGTCCTTCTCCTTCTGCTTCGCCTTCTCCTTCTTCTGCTTCTCTTTCTGCTTCTGCTTCTTCTGATTCTCCAACTTCTCCTTCTTCTTCTCCTTCTGTTTCTGCTTCTCTTTCTGCTTCTGCATCTCCTTCTGCTTCACCTTCTGCTGCTCCTTCTCCTTCTTCTGTTTCTCCCTCTGCTTCTGCTTCTTATATTCTTCTTTTTCTTCTGATTCTGCTTCTCCTGCTTCTGCTTCTTATGCTTCTACTGCTTCTTCTTCTTCTTCTGCTTCTTCTGCTTCTACTTCTCTTTCTGCTTCTGCTTCTCCTGCTTGTTTTTCTGCTTCTTCTGCTGCTTCTCCTTCTGCTGGTTCTTCTACTTCTTCTTCTGTTTCTCTTTTTGCTTCTCCTTCTGCTTCTGCTTCTGCTTCTTCTGTTTCTCCTGCCTGAATTTCTGGTTCTACTTCTTCTGCTGCTTCTCCTTCTGCTTCTGCTTCTACTTCTGCTTCTGCTTATTCTCTTTCTCCTGCTTCTCCTTCTGCATCTCATTCTGCTTGTGCTTGTCCTTATGCTTCTTCTTCTGCTTCTCCTTCGCTTCTCTTCTGCTTCTTCTGCTTCTCCTTCTGATTCTCCTTCTACTTCTGCTTCTGTTTTTCCTTATCCTTCTCGTTTTTTCTGCTTTTCCTTCTGCTTCTCCTTCTACTTCTGCTGCTACTGCTACTGCTTCTTCTGTTTCTTCTGCTTCTCCTTCTGCTTTTGATTCTCTTTCCACTTCTGCTTCTCCTTCTGCTTCTCATTCTGCTTCTCCAGATTCTGCTTCTTCTGCTTCTCCTGCTTCTCCTTCTGCTTCAGGTTCTGCTTCTGCTTCTTCGGATTCTTATGCTTCTGCCTCTCCTGATTCTGCTTCTTCTGCTTCCCCTCCTTCTCTTTCTTCTTCTCCTTCTGTATCTGCTTCTCCTTCTGCTTCTGCTTCTTGTCCTTCTCCTTTTTCTTCTGCTTCTGCTTCTCCTGTTTCTACATTTCCTGCTTGTCCTTCTGATTCTCTTTCTGCTTCTCCAGCTGCTTTTCCTTCTCCTGCTCCTTCTTCTGCTTCTCTTTCTGCTTCTCCTTCTGTTTCTCCTTCTACTTCTCCTTCTCGTTTTTCTGCTTTTCCTTCTGCTTCTCCTTTTGCTTCTGCATCTTCTGCTTTTTCCGCTACTGCCTCTGCTTCTTCTGTTTCTTAAAAGCTTCTCCTTCTGTTTTGCTTCTCTTTCTGCTTTTGCTTCTC
>NW_012309561.1:0-2470 GCF_000151885.1 Dipodomys ordii | reverse complement strand
GAAGCAGAAGGAGAAATTGAAGCAGAAGGAGAAGGAGAAGCAGAAGGAGAAGCTGAAGAAGGAGAAGGAGAAGCAGAAACAGAAGCAGAAAGAGAAGCACAACGAGAAGCAGGAAAAGCAGAAGCAGGAGAAGCAGAAGCAGAAGAAACAAAAGAAGGAGAAGAAGCAGAAGGAGAAGCAGAAACAGAAGGAAAAGCAGAAATAGAAGCAGGAGCAGCAGAAGAAGCAGCAGCAGGAGAAGCAGAAGCAGAAGAAGCCGAAGAAGCAGAAGCAGAACCTGAAGCATAAGGAGAAACAGGTGAAGCAGAAGAAGCAGAATCTCGAGAAGCAGAAGGAGAAGCAGAAGCAGAAAGAGAAGCAAAAGCAAAAGGAGAAGCATAAGGAGAAGCAGAAGAAACAGAAGAAGCAGAGACAGTAGCAGAAGATGTAGAAGCAGAAGGAGAAGCAGAAGGAAAAGCAGAAGAACGAGAAGGAGAAGGAGAAACAGAATGAGAAGCAGAAAGAGAAGCAGAAGAAGGAGCAGGAGAAGGAAAAGCAGCAGGAGAAGCAGAAAGAGAAGCAGAAGGAGAAGCAGGAGATGCAGAAACAGGAGAACCAGAAGCAGAAGAAACAGGAGAAGGACAAGAAGCAGAAGCAGAAGGAGAAGCAGAAACAGAAGGAGAAGCAGAAAGAGAAGGAGGGAAAGCAGAAGAAGCAGAAGCAGGAGAAGCAGAAGCATAAGAATGCGAAGACGCAGAAGCAGAACCTGAAGCAGAAGGAGAAGCAGGAGAAGCAGAAGAAGCAGAATCTGGAGAAGCAAAATGAGAAGCAGAAGGAGAAGCAGAAGCAGAAAGAGAATCAAAAGCAGAAGGAGAAGCAGAAGAAACAGAAGAAGTAGAAGAAGTAGCAGGTGTAGCAGAAGCAGAAGGAAAAGCAGAAAAACAGGAAGAGGAAGGAGAAACAGAAGGAGAAGTAGAAGGGGAAGCAGAAAGAGAAGCAGGTAAAGCAGAAGAAGAAGAAGCAGAAGGAGAAGCAGAAGAAGGAGAAGGAGAAACAGAAGCAGAAGAAGATGCAGAAGGAGAAGCAGGAGAAGCCGAAGGAGCAGAAGCAGAAGGAGAAGCAGGAGAAGCAGAAGAAGCAGAATCTGGAGAAGCAGAAGGAGAAGCAGAAGCAGAAGAGAAGCAAAAGCAGAAGGAGAAGCAGAAGAAACAGAAGAAGCAGAGGCAGTAGCAGAAGAAGCAGAAGATTCAGAAGCAGAAGGAGAAGCAGAAGGAAAAGCAGAAGAACTAGAAGGAGAAGGAGAAGGAGAAACAGGAGTAGAAGCAGAAAGAGAAGCAGAAGAAGGAGCAGTAGAAGGAAAAGCAGCAGGAGAAACAGAAAGAGCAGCAGAAGGAGAAGCAGGAAATGCAGAAACAGGATAAGAACAAGCAGAAGAAACAGGAAAAGGACAAGAAGCAGAAGCAGAAGGAGAAGCAGAAAGAGAAGGAGGGGAAGCAGAAGAAGCAGAAGCAGGAGAAGCAGAAGCATAAGAATCCGAAGAAGCAGAAGCAGAACCTGAAGCAGAAGGAGAAGCAGGAGAAGCAGAAGAAGCAGAATCTGGAGAAGCAGAATGAGAAGGAGAAGGAGAAGCAGAAGCAGAAAGAGAATCAAAAGCAGAAGGAGAAGCAGAAGAAACAGAAGAAGTAGAAGCAGTAGTAGTTGTAGCAGAAGCAGTAGGAAAAGCAGAAAGAAAAGCAGAAGAACAAGAAGGAGAAGGAGAACAAGAAGGAGAAGGAGAAACAGAAGGAGAAGCAGAAGGAGAAGCAGAAAGAGAAGCAGGTAAAGCAGAAGAAGAAGAAGCAGAAGGAGAATAAGAAGGAGAAGCAGAAGAAGGAGAAGGAGAAGCAGAAGCAGAAGAAGATGCAGAAGGAAAAGCAGAAGAAGCAGAAGCAGAAGGAGAAGCAGGAAAAGCAGAAGAAGCAGAAGCAAAAGGAGAAGCAAAAGAAGGAGAAGGAGAAACAGAGGCAGAAGAAGAAGCATAAGGACAAGCACAAGCAGAAGGAGATGCAGAAGGAGAAGCAGAAGTTGAAGGAGAAGCAGAAGTAGGAGAAGGAGAAGGAAGAGAAGCAGAAGCAGGAGGAGAAGCAGAAGCAGAAGGAGAAGCAGCAGAAGAAGTAGAACCAGAAATTCAGGCAGGAGAAACAGAATAAGCAGAAGCAGAAGTAGAAGGCGAAGCAAAAAGAGAAGCAGAAGGAGAAGTAGAAGAAGCAGCAGAAGGAGAAGCAGCAGAAGAAGCAGAAAAACAAGCAGGAGAAGCAGAAGCACAAAGAGAAGTAGAAGCAGAAGAAGCAGAAGCAAAAGAAGAAGCAGTAGAAGCAGTAGAAGCAGAAGCAGGAGAAGCAGAAGCAGAAGATAAAGAAGAAGCATAAGAAGCAGAAGCAGAGGGAGAAACAGAAGAAGGAGAAAGAGCAGCAAATGGTGAAGCAGAAGGAGATGCAGAAGCAGAAAGAGA
>NW_012309560.1:0-2470 GCF_000151885.1 Dipodomys ordii | reverse complement strand
AGCAGAACCAGAAGAAGAAGCAGTAGAAGCATAAGAAGCAGAAGCAGGAGAAGCAGAAGCAGAGGAAAAAGAAGAAGCATAAGAAGCAGAAATAGAAGCAGAGGGAGAAACAGAAGAAGGAGAAGGAGCAGCAGAAGGTGAAGCAGAAGGAGATGCAGAAGCAGAAACAGAAGCAGAAACAGAAGGAGAAGTTGGAGAATCAGACGAAGCAGAAGCAGAAAGAGAAGCAGAAGAGGGAGAAGGAGAAGCAGAAGCAGAAGGACAATCAGGAGAAGCAGTAGAAGCAGAAGCGGGAGAAGCAGAAGAAGAAGAAGAAACAGAAGAAGGAGAAGGAGCAGAAGGAGAAGCAGAAGCAGAAGGAGAAGCAGAAATAGAAACAGAAGCAGAAGAAGCAGTTGCAGGAGAAGCAGAAGCAGAAGAAACAGAAGAAGCTGAAGAAGCAGAAGGAGAACCTGAAGCAGAAGGAGAAGTAGAAGCATCAGAAGCTGGAAAAGCAGAAGCAGAAGATACAGAACAAGCAGAAGAAGCAGAAGCAGATCGAGAAGCAGTAGAATAAGAAGGAGAAAGAGAAGGATTAGGAGTAGGAGGAGCAGAAGCAGAATTAGAAGCAGAAAGAGAAGCAGAAGGAGAAGCAGAAGGAGAAACAGAAGAAGCAGAAGCAGGAGAAGCAGAAGCAGAATGAGAATCACAAGAAGGAGAAATTGAAGGAGAAAGGAGAATGAGACGGAGAAGCAGAAGGAGAAGTAGGAGAAGCAGAGAAGGAGAAGCAGGAGAAGCAGAAGCTGAAGAAACAGAAGAAGGAGAAGAGCAGAAGCAGAAGGAGAAACAGAAGCAGAAGGAGAAGCAGAAGAAGCAGAAGTTGAAGCAGAAGAAACTGAAAAAGCAGAAAAAGAAGAAGAAGCAGAAGAAAACAAGCAGGAAAAGCAGAAGAAGAAGAAGGAGGAGAAAGAGAAGGATTAGGAGTAGGAGAAATAGACGGATAAGTAGAAGCAGAAAGAGAAGGAGAAGGAGAAGGAGAAGCAGGAGAAGCAGAAGAAGCAGAAGCAGGAGAAGCAGAAGAAGAATGAAAAACAGAAGAAGGAGAAATTGAAACAGAAGAAGATGCAGAAGGAGAAGCAGAAGCAGAAGGAGAAGCAGAAGAAGGAGAAGGAGAAGGAGAAGCAGAAGGATAAGAATAAAGAGAAACAGAAGGAGAAGCAGGAGAAGTAGTAGAAGCATAAGCAGAAGAAATCGAAGAAGGAGAAGAAACAGAAGCAGAAAGAGAAGCAGAAACAGAAGGAGAAGCAGAAATAGAAGCCGAAGAAGCCGAAGAAGCAGAAGCAGAACCTGAAGCAGAAGGAGAAGCAGAAGAAGCAGAATCTGGAGAAGAAGAAGGAGAACCAGAAGGAGAAGCAGAAGCAGAAAGAGAAGCAAAAGCAGAAGGAGAAGCAGAAGAAACAGAAGAAGCAGAAGCAGTAGCAGAAGAAGCTGAAGATGCAGAAGCAGAAAGAGAAGCAGAAGGAATAGAAGAAGAACGAGAAGGAGAAGGAGAAACAGAAGGAGAAGCAGAAGGAGTAGCAGAAAGAGAATCAGGAAAAGCAGAAGAAGCAGAAGCAGACGGAGAAGCAGAAGAAGGAGAAGGAGAAGCAGAAGCAGAAGAAGAAGCAGACGGAAAAGCACAAGCAGTAGGAGATGCAGAAGGAGAAGCAGGAGAAGCAGAAGAAGCAGAAGCAGAAGGAGAGAAGAAGTAGAAGAAGCAGAATCCGAAGAAGCAGAAGCAGAAGTAGAAAGAGAAGCTGACGAAGAGAAGCAGAACGAGAAGCAGGAGAAGCAGAAGAAGCAGAAGCGGGAGAAGCAGAAGAAGAAGAAACAGAAGAAGGAGAAGGAGCAGAAGCAGAAGGAGAAGGAAAAGCAGAAGGAGAAGCAGAAAGAGAAGCAGGAAAAGCAGAAGAAGCAGAAGCAGGAGAAGCAGAAACAGAAGGAGAAGCAGAAAGAGGAGGGGAAGCAGAAGAAGCAGAAGAAGCAGAAGCAGGAGAAGCAGAAGCATAAGAATCCGAAGAAACAGAAGCAGAACGTGAAGCAAAAGCGGAAGCAGGAGAAGCAGAAGAAGCAGAATCTGGAGAAGCTGAATGAGAAGCTGAAGGAGAAGCAGAAGCTGAAAGAGAATCAAAAGCAGAAGGAGACGCAGAAGAAACAGAAGAAGCAGTAGCAGTTGCAACAGAAGCAGAAGGAGAAGCAGAAAGAAAAGCAGAAGAACGAGAAGGAGAAGGAGAAACAGAAGGAGAAGCAGAAGGAGAATCAGAAGGAGAAGCAGAAGAAGCAGAAGGAGAAGCAGAAGCAGAAGAAACAGAAGGAGAAGCAGAAAGAGAAACAGAAGCAGAAGAAGCAGCAGAAGGAGAAGAAGAAGCAGAAGAAGATGCAGAAGGAGAAGCAGGAGAAGCAGAAGAAGCAGAAGCAGAAGGAGAAGTAGAAGTAGGAGAAGGAAGAGTGA
>NW_012309559.1:0-2470 GCF_000151885.1 Dipodomys ordii | reverse complement strand
CAGAAAGAGAAGGAGAAGCAGAAGGAGAAGCTGAAGATAGAGATAGGAGATGCAGAAAAGAGAATCAGATAGAGAAGCACAACGAGAAGCAGGAGAAGCAGAAGCAGGAGAAGCAGAAGCAGAAGAAATTTAAGAAGGAGAAGAAGCAGAAGTTGAAAGGGAAGCAGATACAGAAGGAAAAGCAGAAATAGAAGCAGGAGCAGCAGAAGAAGCAGCAGCAGGAGAAGCAGAAGCAGAAGAAGTCGAAGAAGCAGAAGCAGAACTTGAAGCATAAGGAGATACAGGAGAAGCAGAAGAAGCAGAATCTGGAGAAGCAGAAGGAGAAGCAGAAGCAGAAAGAGAAGCAAAAGCAGAAGGAGAAGCAGAAGAAACAGAAGAAGCAGAGGCAGTAGCAGAAGAAGCAGAAGATGCAGAAGCAGAAGGAGAAGCAGAAGCAGTAGTAGAAGCAGAAGAAGGAGAAGCATAAAGAGAAACAGAAGGAGAAGCAGGAGAAGCAGAAGCAGGAGAAGCAGAATCAGAAGAAATAGAAGAAGGAGAAGAAGCAGAAGCAGAAAGAGAAGCAGAAACAGAAGGAGAAGCAGAAAAAGAAGCAGAAGAAGCCGAAGAAGCAAAAGCAGAACCTAAAGCAGAAGGAGAAGCAGAAGAAGCAGAATCTGGAGAAGAAGAAGGAGAACCAGAAGGAGAAGCAGAAGCAGAAAGAGAAGCAAAAGCAGAAGGAGAAGCAGAAGAAACAGAAGAAGCAGAATCAGTAGCAGAAGAAGCTGAAGATGCAGAAGCAGAAAGAGAAGCAGAAGGAATAGCAGAAGAACGAGAAGGAGAAATAGAAGGAGAAGCAGAAGGAGAAGCAGGAAAAGCAGACGAAACAGAAGCAGACGGAGAAGCAGAAGAAGGAGAAGGAGAAGCCAGAGCAGAAGAAGAAGCAGAAGGAAAAGCACAAGCAGAAGGAGATGCAGAAGGAGAAGCAGGAAATGCAGAAGACGCAGAAGCAGAAGGAGAAGGAGAAGGAGAAGAATCAGAGTCAGAAGAAGCAGAAGCAGAAATAGAAAGAGAAGCCGACGAAGAGAAGCTGAACGAGAAGCAGGAGAAGCAGAAGAAGCAGAAGCGGGAGAAGCAGAAGAAGAAAAAACAGAAGAAGGAGAAGGAGCAGAACCAGAAGGAGAAGCAGAAGGAGAAGCAGAAAGAGAAGCAGGAAAAGCAGAAGAAGCAGAAGCAGGAGAAGCAGAAGGAGAAGAAACAGGAGAAGGACAAGAAGCAGAAAGAGAAGCAGTAGAAGCAGAAGAGGCAGGAAAAGCAGAAGCAGAAGAAAGAGAAGAAGAAGAAGACGAAGAAGAAAAAGAAGCAGCAGCATAAGGAGAAGCATAAGGAGAAGCATAAGGAGAAGTATAAGGAGAAGCAGTAGAAGGAGAAGAAGCAGAAGCAGGAGAAGCTGAAGCAGAAGAAAAAGAATAAGCAAAAGAAGCAGAAGCAGAAGCAGTGAGAGAAGCAGAAGAAGGAGAAGGAGAAGGAGCAGCAGAAGGAGAAGCAGAAGCAGAAAGAGAAGCAGAAACAGAAGGAGAACAAGAAGGAGAAGCAGGAGAATCAGAAGAAGCAGAAAGAGAAGAAGAAGGAGAAGCAGAAGTAGAATCCGAAGAAACAGAAAGAAGAAGAAGCAGAAGAAACAGAAGCAAAAGAAACAGAAGAAGGAGAAGAGCAGAAGCAGAAGCAGAAGGAGAAGCAGAAGCAGAAGGAGAAGCAGAAAGAGAAGCAGGAGACCCAGAAGAAGCAGGAGAAGCAGAAGCAGAAGAAACAGGAGAAGCCGAAGAAGCAGAAGCAGAATCTGAAGCAGAAGGAGAAACAGAAGAAGCACAATCTGAAGCAGAAGCAGAAGAAACAGAAATAGTAGAATAAGCAGAAGCAGAAGCACCAGGACAAGCAGAAGAACAAGAAGGAGAAGGCGAAAGAGAAGGATTAGGAGTAGGAGAAGCAAAAGGATAAGCAGAAGCAGAAAGAGACGCAGAAGGAGAAGCAGCACGAGAAGTAGGAGAAGCAGGAGAAGCAGAAGCAAGAGAAGCAGAAGAAACAGAAGACGCAGAAGCAGAATGAGAAGCAGAAGGAGAAATTGAAGCAGAAGGAGAAGCAGAAGCAGAAGGAGAAGCAAAAGAATGAGAAGCAGAAGCAGAAAGAGAAGCAGAACGAGAAGCAGGAGAAGCAGAAACAGAAGAAACAGAAGAAGGAGAAGATGCAGAAGCAGAAGGAGAAGCAGAAACAGAAGGAAAAGCAGAAAGAGAAGCAGGAGAAGCAGAAGAAGCAGCAGCAGGAGAAGCAGAAGCAGAAGAAGCCGAAGAAGCAGAAGCAGAACCTGAAGCAGAAGGAGAAGCAGGAGAAGCAGAATCTGGAGAAGCAGAAGGAGAAGCAGAAGCAGAAAGAGAAGCAAAAGCAGAAGGAGAAGCAGAAGGAGAAGCAGAAGAAACAGAAGAAGCAGAGGCAGTAG
>NW_012309558.1:0-2471 GCF_000151885.1 Dipodomys ordii | reverse complement strand
CAACGGGACACAGTGGGATAAAGCGGGACACTGCGTGGATACAGCGGGACACAGCGGGGGACACAGCAGGACACAGCGGGACACAGAGGGGGACAAGGCGGGACACAGCGGGGGACAGAGCGGGGGACACAGCGAGACACAACGGGTTCAAAGCGAGACACAGCAGATTACACAGTGGAACACAGCGGGCACACAGCCGGAATACAACGGGACACAGTGGGGAAAGAGCGGGACAAAGCGTGACACAGCGGGAAACAGCGGGGTACACAGCGGGACACACGGGGGACACAGCGGGGTACACTGCGGGACACACGGTGGACACAGCAAGGACACAGCGGGACACAGTGACGACACAGCGGGATACAGCGGGGGAAACAGCGGGACACAATGTGGACACAGCAGTGGACACAGCGGGACACAGCAGGGGACAGAGGGGGACACAGCGGGGGACACAGCGAAGACACATTGGGACACAGCGGGGACACAGTGGGACTCAGCGGGGGACACTGCAGTACACAGAGGGACACAGCGGGACACAGAGGGGGACACAGTGGGACAGAGCGGGGGACACAGCAGGGGACACAGAGGAACTCAGCGGGACACAGCGGGGGACACAGGGGGGACACAGCGGGACACAGGGGGGATACAGCGAGGACACATTGGGACACAGCGGGGACACAGCGGGACTCAGCGGGGGACACAGCAGTACACAGCGGGACACAGCAGTGACATAGCTAGACAAAGCGGGGTACACAGCGGGACACACCGGGCACACAGCAGGGACACAGCGGAACACACCGGGACACAGTGGAGAAAGAGCGGGACACAGCATGACACAGCGGGACACAGCGGGGTACACAGCGGGACACACGGGGAACACAGTGTGGACACAGCGGGACACAGTTGGGGACACAGCGACGACACAGCAGGACACAGCGGGGGACACAGGGGGGACACAGCGGGACACAGCAGGACACAGAGGGGGACACAGTGGGACAGAGCAGAGGACACAGCAGGAAACACAGCGGGACACAGCGGGACATAGCGGGGGACACAGGGGGGACCCAGCGGGACCCAGCGCGGGACACAGCAAGGACACATTGGGACACAGCGGGGACACAGCGGGACTCAGTGGGAGACACAGCAGTACACAACGAGGACACAGCGGGACCAAGCGGGACACAGCGTTGGTACAGCGGGGACACAGCGGGACACAGCGGGGTACACAGCTGGGTACACAACGGGACACAGCGGGGGACACAGCGAGGACACAGCAGAACACAGCGTGGGAAACAGCGAGGACACAGCGGGACACAGCGAGACACAGCAGGACACAGTGGGGACACAGCAGTAGACACAGCGAGACACAGCGAGGGACACAGCGGGACACAGCGGGGAACACAGCGAGGACACAGCGGGGACACAGCGGGGACACTGCGGGAACATAGTGGGACACAGCGGGGCACACAGCAGGACACAGCGGGACACAGCTTGGGACACAGCGGGAACACAGCAGGACAGAGCCGGGGACACAGCGAGGACACAGCGGGACACAGTGGGACACAGCGTGGGACAAAGCGGGAGACAGCAGGGGACACAGCGAGGACACAGCGGGACACAGCGGCGACACATAGAGGACTCAGCGGGGGACAGAATGGGGGACAGAGCGGGACACAGAGGGAAACTGCGGGGCACAGAGGGGGACACAGCGGGACACAGCGGGGGACCCAGCGGGACACAGCGGGACACAGCGGGACACTGCGGGGCACAGCGGGGGACACAGCGGGACACAGCGGGGGACACAGGGAGGACACAGCTTAGCACAACATGGGACAAAGCGAGGACACAGCGGGACACAGCGAGACACAGCGGGACCCAGCGGGGACCCAGCAGTGGACACAGCGGGACACAGCGGGGGACAAAGCGGGACACCACGGAACACAGCAGGACACAGCGTGAAACAGCGGTGAACCTGCGGGGACACAGCGGGACAGAGCGGGGGACCCAGCGGGACCCAGCGGGACACAGCGGGGGACATAGGGGGACACAGCGTCTATAGAGCGGGGACACAGCGGGACACAGCAGTGACACAGCGGGTCCTAGCAGGGACACAACAAGGACACAGCGGATGACACAGCGGGACACAGCATGGACCCAGCAGTGGACACAGCGGGACACAGTGGGGGACAAAGCGGGACACCACGGAACACAACAGGACACAGCGTGAAACAGCGGTGAACCTGCGGGGACACAGCGGGACACAGCGGGGGACACAGCCGGACACAGCAGGGACACAGCAGGGACACAGCGGGACCCAGCAGGACACAGCGGGGGACACAGCGGGACACAGCGGGACACAGCGGGGGACACAGCAGGGACACAGTGGGACACAGTAGGACACAGCGTGGGACAAAGCGGGAGACAGCGGAGGACACAGCGAGGACACAGCTGGACACAGCGGGGACACAGAG
>NW_012309557.1:0-2471 GCF_000151885.1 Dipodomys ordii | reverse complement strand
GTGTCCCGCTGTGTCCCCGCAGGTTCACCTCTGTTTCCCACTGTGTCCCGTTGTGTGCCGCTGTGTCCTCGCTGAGTCCCCTACTGTCTCCCTCTCTGTCCCCCGCTGTGTCTCACGCTTTGTCCCCGCTGTGTCCCACTGTGTACCGCTGTGTCCGGCTGTGCCCCCACTGTGTCCCATTGTGTCCACAGCTGTGTACCACGCTGTGTACCACGCTGTGTAACGCTGTGTCCCCGCTGTATCGACGCTGTGTCCCGCTGTGTCCCGCTGTGTCCTCGCTGTGTTCCCCGCTGTGTCCCGCTGTGTCCACCGCTGTGTCCCCAGCTGTGTCCTCGCTGTGTCCCTACTGTGTCCTGCGGTGTCCTCACTGGGACCACCACTGTGTGTCGCTGTGTCCACCGCTGTGTCCCGCTGTGTCCAGCTGTGTCCCGCTTTGTCCCCGCTGTGTCCCGCTGTGTCCCGCTGTGTCCCCGCTGTGTGCCTGCTGTGTCCCCCGCTTTGTCCCGCTGTGTCCCACTGTGTCCCCGCTATGTCCCGCTGTGTCCCGCTGTGTCCCCGCTGTGTGCCCGCTCTGTCCCGCTGTGTATCCCGCTGTGTCCAGTTGTGTCACCGCTGTGTCTCGCTGTGGCCACTCTCTGCCTCCGCTGTCCCCCGCTGGGTCCCCCGCTGTGTCCCGCTGTGTCCCGCTGTTTCCCCCGCTTTGTCCTGCTGTGTCCCGCAGTGTCCCCGCTGTGTCCCGCTGTGTAACACTGTGTCCCGTGGTGTCCCACTTTGTCCCACGCTGTGTTCCCCGCTGAGTCCCCTCTTTGTCGCCGCTGTGTCCCCCTGTGTCCTCGCTGTGTCCCCCACTGTCTCCCGCTTTGTCCCTCGCTGTGTTCCGCTGTGTCCCAATGTGTCCCCGCTGTGTCCCCAGCTGCTTCCCGCTGTGTCCCGCTGTGTCCCGATGTGTCCCTGCTGTAACGACGCTGTCTCCTGCTGGGTCCCGCTGTGTCCTCGCTGTGTCCCCCGCTGTCTCCCGCTTTGTCCCTCGCTGTGTCCCGCTGTGTCCCCCGCTGTGTCCCCCGCTGTGTCCTCGCTGTGTCCCCGCTGTGTCCCGCTCTTTCCTCACTATGTCCCCTGCTGTGTCCCGCTGTGTCCACCGCTGTGTCCCCCGCTGTTTCCCGATGTGTCCCCCGCTGTGTTCTCCGCTGTGTCCTTGCTGTATCCCTCGTTCTGTCCCGCTGTGTCCTCACTGTGACCCCCTTTGTGTCCCGCTGTGTCCCCCGCTGTGTCCGCCTGTGTCACCCTGTGTCCCGCTCTGTCCCCGATGTGTCCAGCTGTGTCCCGCTGTGTCCCCGCTGAGTCCTGCAGTGTCCCCCGCTCTGTTCCCCACTTTGTCCGGCTGTATCCCCCACTGTATCCCGCTGTGTCCTCCTGGTCCCCCGCTTTGTCACGCTGTGTTCCGCTGTGTCCCACTGTGTCCTCCCTGTGTCCCGTAGTTTCCCCAGCTGTGTTCCTTTCTGTGTCCCGCTGTGTCCCCGCTGTACCAACGCTGTGTCCCGCTGTGTTCTCGCTGTGTTCCACGCTGTGTCCCGCTGTATCCTCCGCTGTGTCCCCCGCTCTGTCCTGCTCTGTCCCCCACTGTGTCCCGCTGTGTTCCGCTTTGTCCCCCGCTGTGTCCCTGCTGTGTCCCCGCTTTGTCACACTGTGTTCCGCTGTGTCCCCCTGTGTCCTCGCTGTGTATCCTGCAGTGTCCCGCTGTGTCCTCGCTGTGTCTCCCGCTGTGTCCCGCTCTGTCCCTCGCTGTGTCCCACTGTGTCACGCTGTGTCCCGCTCTGTTCCCGCTGTGTCCCGCTGTGTCCCCCGCTGTGTCCTCGTTGTGTCCCCGCTGTGTCCCGCTCTTTCCTCACTGTGTCCCCTGCTGTGTCCTCACTGTGTCCACCGTTGTGGCCCGCTGTGTCCCCCGCTGTGTCCGACTGTGTCTCGCTGTGTCCCGCTCTGTCCCCGATGTGTCCCGCTGTGTCCCGCTGTGTCCCCGCTGAGTCCTGCAGTGTCCTCCGCTCTGTCCCCCGCTTTGTCCGGCTGTATCCCCCACTGTGTCCCGCTGTGTCCCGCTGTGTCCCCTGCTTTGTCCCGCTCTGTGCTTACGCAGTGACCCCGCTTTGTCCCGCTGTGTCCCACTGTGTCCCGTGATGTCCCGCTTTGTCCCCCGCTGTGTCCCCTGCTGAGTCCCATCTGTGTCCCTGCTGTGTCCCGCTGTGTCCCCGCTGTGTCCCCTGCTGTGTCCAGTTGTATCCCGCTGTGTCCCCTGCTGTGTCCCGCTGTGTCCCCGCAGTGTCCCCTCTGTGTCCCCACTATGTCCCGCTGTGTCCTCGCTGTGTCAACCGCTGTCTACCGCTTTGTCCCTCGCTGTGTCCTGCTGTGTCCCCTGCTGTGTCCCCGCTGTGTCCCCCGCTGTGTCCCGCTGTGTCCCCGCAGTGTCACCGCTGTAT
>NW_012309556.1:0-2471 GCF_000151885.1 Dipodomys ordii | reverse complement strand
ATCACCCACTGTGTCCCGTGGTGTCCCGCTTTTTCCCCCGCTGCGTCCCCGGCTGAGTCTCGCTGTGTCCCCACTGTGTCCTCTCTGTGTCCCCCGCTGTGTCCTGCTCTGTTCCCCACTGTGTCTCCCGTTTTGTCCCTGCTGTGCCCCGCTTTGTCCCCCGCTGTGTCCCGCTGTGTCCACTGCTGGGTCCCCGCTGGGTCCCGCTGTGTCTGGCTGTTTCCCGCTGTGTCCTCGCATTGTCCCATGCTGTGTACTCCCTGTGTCCCACGCTGTGTCCTGCTGTGTCCCCCATGTGCCCCGCAGTGTCCCGCTGTGTCCCGCTGTGTCCTCGCTGTGTCAAACTGTGTCCCCCCTGTTTCCCCGCTGGGTCCTGCTGTGTCCCGCTGTGTCCCACTGGGTCCCCCGCTTTGTCCCGCTGTGTCCCCGCAGTGTCCCCGCTGTGTCCCGCTGTGTCCCACTGTGTCCTGTGGTGTCCCGCTTTGTCCCCCGCTATGTCCACTGCTGAGTTCCCTCTGTATCCCCGCTGTGTCCCGCTGTGTCCCCCTCTGTGTCCCGCTGTGTCCCCCGCTGTATCCTGCTGTGTCCCGCTGTGTCCTGCTGGGTCCCGCCGTGTCCCCGCTGTGTCCCCGCTGTGTCCCGCTGTGTCCCCCGCTGTGTCCCTCGCTGTGTCCCCCTCTGTGTCCCGCTGTGTCCCGCTGTGTCATCCACTGTGTCCTTGTTGTGTCCCTGCTGGGTCCCTCTGTGTCACCGCTGTGTCCCGCTGTGTCCCCGCTCTATAGACGCTGTGTCCCGCTGTGTCCCCCGCTGTGTCCCGCTGTGTCCACTGCTGAGTCCCCGCTGTGTCCCGCTGTGTCTCGCTGTGTCCCGCTGTGTCCTCGCTTTGTCCCATGCTGTGTTAAGCTGTGTCCTCCCTGTGTCCCCCGCTGTTTCCCGCTGTGTCCCCCGCTGTGCCCCGCAGTGTCCCGCTGTGTCCCACTGTGTCCCGCTGGGTCCCCCGCTGTGTCCCGCTGTGTCCCCTGCTGTGCCCCGCAGTGTCCCGATGTGTCCCGCTCTGTCCCCCACTGTGTCCCCTGCTGAGTCCTCTAAGTGTCGCCGCTGTGTCCCGCTGTGTCCTCGCTGTATCCCCTGCTGTCTCCCGCTTTGTCCCACGCTGTGTCCCACTGTGTCCCGCTGTGTCCTCGCTGTGTCCCCTGCTGTGTCCTGCGGTGTTCCCGCTGTGTCCCAAGCTGTGTCCCGCTGTGTCCCGCTGTGTGCCCCGCTGTGTCCCACTTTGTTCCCGCAGTGTCCTCTCTGTGTCCCCCGCTGTGTCCTGCTCTGTTCCCCACTGTGTCTCCCATTTTGTCCCTGCTGTGCCTCGCTGTTTCCCGCTGTGTCCCGCTGTGTCCCCCACTGTGTCCCGTTGTGTCAACAGCTGTGTTCCCCGCTGTGTCCCGCTGTGTACCCGCTGTATCGACGCTGTGTCCCGCTGGGTCCTGCTGTGTCTCTCTCTGTGTTCCCCACTGTGTCCCGCTCTGTCTCCCGCTGTGTCCCTTGCTGTGTCCCCCGCTGTGTCCCCCTGTGTCCCGCTGTGTCCCCCGCTGTGTCCTTGCTGTGTCCCCGCTGGGTCCCGCTGGGTCCCACAGTGTCCCCCGCTGAGTCCGGTTGTTTCACCGCTGTGTCCCGCTGTGTCCCCACTCTATCAACGCTGTGTCCCGCTGGGTCCCGCTGTGTCCTCTCTTTGTTCCCCGCTGTGTCCCGCTGTGTCCCCCGCTGTGTCTCTCGCTGTGTCCCGCTGTGTCCCCGGCTGTGTCCCGCTGTGTCCCCCGCTGTGTCCCGCTGTGTCACCGCTGAGTCCCGCTTCGTCCTCGCTGTGTCCCCCGCTGTGTCCCGCTTTGTGCCTGCTGTGTACCCCGCTGTGTCCCTCTGTGTCCCCCGCTGTGTCCCACTGTGTCCCCTGCTGTGTCCCCACTGTGTCACGCTGTGTTTCGCTGTGTCCGGCTGTGTCCTCGCTCTGTCTCCCTCAGTGTCCAGCTGTGTCTTCCCTGTGTCCCCCGCTGTGTCCCGCTGAGTCCCCTGCTGTGTCCCGCTGTGTCCCGCTGTGTCACGCTCTGTCCCCTGTGTGTCCCTCTGTGTCCAGCTCTGTCCCCGTTGTGTGTCCGCTGTGCCCCGCTGTGTACCCTTCTGTGTCCAGCTGTGTCCCCTTTGTGTCCCGCTGTGTCCCTTGTCTGTCCCCCGCTGTCCACCGCTGTGTCCCCCGGCTGTGTCCCGCAGTGTCCCCGCTGTGTCCAGCTGTATCCTCGCTGTGTCCTGCTGTGTCCCACTGTGTCCCTTCTGTGTCCCCCGCTGTGTCCCGCTGTGTCCCCCGCTGTGTCCTGCTGGGTCCCGCTGTGTCCCTGCTGTGTCCCTGCTGTGTCCCGCTGTGTCCCCCGCTGTGTCCCGTTGTGTCCGGCTGTGTCCCCCGCTGTCTCCCGCTGTGTCCCCGCAGGTCA
>NW_012309555.1:0-2471 GCF_000151885.1 Dipodomys ordii | reverse complement strand
CTGCTTCTTCTGTTTCTCCTGCCTGAATTTCTGGTTCTACTTTTTCTGCTGCTTCTCCTTCTGCTTCTGCTTCTGCTTCTACTTCTACTTCTGTTTCTGCTTCTTCTGCTTCTTCTCTTTCGGCTTCTCCTGCTTCTTTTTCTTGTGCTTCTCCTGCTTCTGTTTCTGCTTCTCATTCCGCTTCTCCTTCTCCTTCTGCTTCTCCTCCTTCTCCTTCTCCTACTTCTGCTTCTCCTTCAGCTTCTGCTTCTTCTGTTTCTCCTGCTTCTCCTTCTGCATCTCCTTCTGCTTGTGCTTGTCCTTATGCTTCTTCTTCTGCTTCTGCTTCTCCTTCTCCTTCTCCTTCTTTTGCTTCTCCTTTTGCTTCTGCTTCTTCTGCTTTTCCTTCTTCTCCTTCTGCTTCTGCTTCTTCTGCTTCTCATTCTTCATCTTCTTCTGCTTCTCCTTCTCCTTCTTCTGCTTCTCCTTCTGATTCTCCTTCTGCTTCTTCTTCATCTGCTTTACCTGCTTCACTTTCTGCTTCTCCTTCTGCTTCTCCTTCTGTTTCTCCTTCTCCTTCTTGTTCTTCTGCTTCTCGTTCTGCTTCTGCTACAACTGCTACTGCTTCTACGTCTTCTGTTTCTTCTGCTTCTCCTTCTGCTTTTGATTCTCTTTCTGCTTCTGCTTCTCCTTCTGCTTCTCATTCTGCTTCTCCAGATTCTGCTTCTTCTGCTTCTCCAGCTTCTCCTTCTGCTTCAGGTTCTGCTTCTGCTTCTTCGGATTCTTATGCTTCTGCTTCTCCTGCTTCTGCTTCTTCTGCTTCTCCTGCTTCTCTTTCTGCTTTTCCTTCTGTTTCTGCTTCTCCTTCTGCTTCTGCTTCTTGTCCTTCTCCTGTTTCTTCTGCTTCTGCTTCTGCTTCTCCTGTTTCTGCATCTCCTGCTTCTCCTTATGCTGCTCTTTCTGCTTCTCCTGCTGCTTTTCCTTCTCCTGCTCCTTCTTCTGCTTCTCTTTCTGCTTCTCCTTCTGTTTCTCCTTCTCCTTCTCGTTCTTCTGCTTTTCCTTCTGCTTCTCCTTCTGCTTCTGCATCGTCTGCTTCTTCTGCTACTGCCTCTGTTTCTTCTGTTTCTTCTGCTTCTCCTTCTGCTTTTGCTTCTCTTTCTGCTTCTACTTCTCCTTCTGCTTCTCCAGATTCTGCTTCTTCTGCTTCTCCTGCTTCTCCTTCTGCTTCAGGTTCTGCTTCTGCTTCTTCGGCTTCTTCTGCTTCTGCTTCTCCTGCTGCTGCTTCTTCTGCTTCTCCTGCTTCTCTTTCTGCTTTTCCTTCTGTTTCTGCTTCTCCTTCTGCTTCTGCTTCTTCTCCTTCTGTTTCTTCTGCTTCTGTTTCTCCTGCTTCTGCTTCTCCTGCTTCTCGTTCTGCTTCTCTTTCTGCTTCTCCTTCTCCTTTTTCTGCTTCTCGTTCTGCTTCTGCTTCTCCTTCTGCTTCTGCTTCAATTTCCCCTTCTGCTTCTCATTCTGCTTCTGCGTCTTCTGTTTCTTCTGCTTCTCCTGCTCCTTCCTCTCCTGCTTCTCCTACTTCTCGTGCTGCTTCTCCTTCTGCGTCTCTTTCTGCTTCTGCTTATTCTTTTGCTTCTCCTACTCCTAATCCTTCTCTTTCGCCTTCTCCCTCTTCTTGTTCTGCTTCTCCTGCTTCTTATGCTTCTCCTGCTTCTCTTTCTGCTTCTCTTTCTGATTCTGCTTCTCCTTCTGCTTCTCCAGATTCTGCTTCTTCTGCTTCTCCTGCTTCTCCTTCTGCTTCAGTTCTGCTTCTGCTTCTTCGGCTTCTTCTGCTTCTGCTTCTCCTGCTGCTGCTTCTTCTGTTTCTCCTGCTTCTCTTTCTGCTTTTCCTTCTGATTCTGCTTCTCCTTCTACTTCTGCTATTCTCCATCTTCAGATTCAAATGCTTCTGTTTCTTCTGCTTCTTCTTCTTCTGTTTCTTCTGATTCTACTTCTGCTTCTCCTTCTTCTCCTCTTTCTGCTTCTACTTCTGCTTCTTCTGATTCTCCTGCTTCTCCTTCGTGTTCTCCTTCTGAATCTGCTTCTCAATCAGCTTCAACTTCTCCTTCAGCTGCTCCTTCTCCTTCTCCTTCTTCAGCTTCTCCCACTGCTTCTGCTTCTTTTGCTTGTTCTATATCTTCTGCTTCTCCTGCATCTACTGCTTCTCCTTATGCTTCTCCTTATGCTTCTCCTTATGCTTCTCCTTATGCTTCTCCTTATGCTTCTCCTTATGCTTCTCCTTATGCTTCTCCTTATGCTTCTTCTTCTTCTTCTTCTTCTTCTTCTTCTTCTTCTTCTTCTTCTTCTTCTTCTTCATCTTCTTCTTCATCTTCTTCTTCTTCTTCTTCATCTCTTTCGACTGCTTCTCCTGGATTATCTGCTACTAATGCTTCAGTTCTTGCTTCTCATTCTGCTTCAGCTTCTCCTGCTGCTTCTCCTATTGCTTCTGCTGCCCTTCCTTC
>NW_012309554.1:0-2471 GCF_000151885.1 Dipodomys ordii | reverse complement strand
TCACCGCTGTGTCCGTTGTGTCCCGCTGTGTCCTCGCTGTGTCCCCGCTGTGTTCCGCTTTCACTTGCTGTGTCCCGCTGTGTTCTGCTGTGTCCCCGCTGTGTTCCGCTGTGTCCCTGGTGTGTCCTGGCTGTGTAACCTCTATGTTCCTCTGTGTCCCTGCTGTGTCCCACTGTGTCCCGCAGTGTCACCCTATGTCCCCGCTGTGTCCTCGCTGTGTCTTTCTGTATCCCGCTGTGTCCTCCGCTATGTCCCCCACTATTTCCCCGCTGTGACCCGCTGTGTCCCGCAGTGTCCCTGCTTTGTCCTCGCTGTATCTGCAGCTTTTTCCCACTGTGTTCCCCGCTGTGTCTCCGCTGTGTCTTCCTGTGTCCCACTGTGTCTTCGCTGTGTCCTTCTGTATCCCGCTGTGTCCCCCGCTGTGTCCCCCACTATTTCCCCGCTGTGTTCCGCTGTGTC
Source organism: Dipodomys ordii (assembly GCF_000151885.1). Classification (NCBI taxonomy): domain Eukaryota; kingdom Metazoa; phylum Chordata; class Mammalia; order Rodentia; family Heteromyidae; genus Dipodomys; species Dipodomys ordii. The sequence continues at coordinate 2,012 of NW_012309554.1, read as the reverse complement.
CCCCACTGTGTTCCCCGCTGTGTCCCGCTGTGTCCCGATATGTCCCACTGTGTCCGCTACAGTGTCCCCCACTGTGTCCCTTTGTGTACCCCACTGTGTCCCGCTGTGAAACCCGTTGTGTCCCCCGCTGTGTCCCCCGCTGTGTCCCCAATGTGTGCCGCTGTCCCCCGCTGTCCCCGGCTGTGTCCCCCACTGTGTCCTGCTCTTTCCCGCTGTGTCCTGCTGTGTCCTTGCTGTGTCCCCATTTGTGTCCCGCTGTGTCCTCTCTGTGTCCCGCTGTGTCCCGCTGTGTCCCGCTGTGTTGCCGCTTTGTCACTGCTGTGTCTCGCTGTGTCCCGCTGTGTCCACGCTGTGTCCCGCTCTGTCCCAGGCTGTGTCCCCTCTGTCCCCCGCTGTCTCCCGCTGTGTCCCGCTGTGTCCCGCTGTGTCACCGCTTTGTCACTATTGTGTCTCGCTGTGTCCCGCTGTGTCCAGGCTGTGTCCCGCTCTGTTCCAGGCTGTGTCCCGCTGTGTCCCGCTCTGTCCCCACTGTGTCCCGCTGTGTCCCGCTGTGTCCCCGCTGTGTCCCGCTGTGTCCCCCGCTGTGTCTGGTTGTGTTTCCCGCTGTGTCCCGCTGTGTGTTGCTGTGTACCGGCTGTGTCCCACTGTGTACCTATGTGTCCCTGCTGTGTCCACGCAGTGTCTCGCTGCTGTCCCCCGGTGTGTCCCCACTGTGTTCTGCTGTGTCCCCGCTGTGTCCCCGCTGTGTCTCCCTGCTTTCCCCCGCTGTGTCCCCTCTGGGTCCCGCTGTGTCTTCGCTGTGTCCCGCTGTGTCCTCGCTGTGTCCCCGCTATCCCCCGCTGTGTCCCCTGCTGTGTCCCCGCTGTGTCCCACTGTGTCCCGCTGTGTCCCCGCTGTGTCCCCGCTGTGTTCCGCTGTGTCCCTGGTGTGTCCTAGCTGTGTAACCTCTATGTCCCTCTGTGTCCCCGCTGTGTCCCACTGTGTCCCGCAGTGTCACCCTATGTCCCCGCTGTGTCCTCGCTGTGTCCTTCTGTATCCCGCTGTGTCCTCCGCTGTGTCCCCCACTATTTCCCCGCTGTGACCCGCTGTGTCCCGCAGTGTCCCTGCTGTGTCCTCGCTCTATCCGCAGCTGTGTCCCACTGTGTTCCCCGCTGTGTCCCCGCTGTGTTCCCCGCTGTGTCCCGCTGTGTCCTCGCTGTGTCCTTCTGTATCCCGCTGTGTCCCCCGCTGTGTCCCCCACTATTTCCCCACTGTGACCCGCTGTGTCCATGCTATGTCCCCCTCTGTGTCCCGCTGTGTCACCCGCTGTGTTCCTCGCTGTGTCCCGCTGTGTCCCAATATGTCCCACTGTGTCCGCTACAGTGTCCCCCACTGTGTCCCTTTGTGTACCCCACTGTGTCCTGCTGTGTCACCCATTGTGTCCCCCGCTGTGTCCCCCGCTGTGTCCCGCTCTTTCCCGCTGTGTCCTTGCTGTGTACCCATTTGTGTCCCACTGTGTCCTCTCTGTGTCCCCCGCTGTGTCCCGCTGTGTCCCCATGTGTCACGCTGTGTCCTCTCTGTGTATCACTCTGTGTCCCGTTGTATCCACGCTTTGTCCCACACTGTGTCCCCTCTGTGACCCGCTGTGTCCCTGCTATGTCCCAAAATGTGTACCCATTTGTGTCCCACTGTGTCCTCGCTATGTCCCTCGCTGTGTCCCGCTCTTTCTCGCTGTGTCCTGCTGTGTCCTCGCTTGTCCCCATTTGTGTTCCGCTGTGTCCTCTCTGTGTCCCCCGCTGTGTCCCGCTGTGTCCCCATTTGTCACACTGTGTCCTCTCTGTGTATCCCGCTGGGTCCTCGCTGTGTCCCCAGCTGTGTCCCCCATTGTGTCCCCTGCTGTGTCCCCCACTGTGTCCCGTTGTGTCCCCGCTGTGTTCCTGCTGTGTTCCACTCTCTCCCGCTGTGTGCAGCTCTGTGTCCCCTGCAGTGTTCCCCGCTGAGTCCCCTGCTGTGTTCCCCGCTGAGTCCTGCTG
>NW_012309553.1:0-2471 GCF_000151885.1 Dipodomys ordii | reverse complement strand
CACTGTGTCCTGCTGTGTCCTTGCTGGGTGCACCGCTGTGTCCTTGCTGTGTCCCCCGCTGTGGCCCGCTGTGTCCCGCTGTGTCCCACACTGTCTCCCGCTTTGTCCCACGCTGTGTCCCGCTCTGTCAGGCTGTGTCCTCGCTGTGTCCCCCGCTGTGTCCCGCTGTGTCCCTGCTGTGTCCCTAGCTGTGTCCCGTTGTGTCCCGCTGTGTAACCCGCTGTGTCCCGCTATGTTCCCGCAGTGTCCCCGCTGTGTCAACAGCTGTGTCCTGCTGTGTCTTCGCTGTGTCCCCTGCTGTGTCCCGTTGTGTCCCCATCTGTGTCAACAGCAGTGTCCCGCTGTGTCCCCCGCTGTGTCACCCGATGTGTCAGGTTGTGTCCCCTGCTGTGTCACCGCTGTGTCCCGCTGTGTCCTCGCTTTGTCCCCCGATGTCTCCCGCTCTATCCCCCACTCTGTCTCACGCTTTGTCCCCGCTGTGTCCCAGTGTGTACCGCTGTGTCCCGCTGTGCCCCCACTGTGTCCCGTTGTGTCTACAGCTGTGTACCACGCTGTGTAAAGCTGTGCCCCGCTGTACCGAAGTTGTACCCCGCTGGGTCCCGCTGTGTCCTCGCTGTGTTCCCCGCTGTGTCCCGCTGTGTCCCCCGCTGTATCCCGCAGTGTCCACGCTGGGTCCCCCGCTGTGTCCCGCTGTGTCCCGCTGTGTCCCTGCTGTGTCCCGCTATGTCCCACTGTGTCCCCGCTTTGTGCCCGCTGTGTCCCGCTATGTACTCCGTTGGGTCCAGCTGTGTCACTGCTGAGTCTCGCTGTGTCCCACGCTGTGTTCCGCTGTGTCGTCCCTGTGTTCCCCGCTGTGTCCTGCTGTGTCCCCCGCTGTGTCCCTGCTGTGTCCCCGCTGTGTTCGGCTGTGTCCCGCTGTGTACTCCTGTGTCCCCCGCTGAGTCCCGCTGTGTCCCCGCTGTGTCCCAATGTGTCCTCCCTGTGTCCCCCGCTGTGTCCCGCTGTGTCCAGCTGTGTCCCACGCTGTGTATCCCGCTGTGTCCCGCTGTGTCCCCCGCTTTGTCCCGCTGTGTCCCCGCAGTGTCCCCGCTGAGTCCCGCTGTGTCACACTGTGTCCCGTGGTGTCCCGCTTTGTCCCCCGCTGAGTCTCCTCTGTGTCGCCTCTGTGTTCTGCTGTGTCCTCGCTGTGTCTCCCGCTGTCTCCCGCTTTGTCCCCCGCTGTGTCCCGCTGTGTCCTCGTTGTGTCCCCCGCTGTGTCCCGCTGTGTCTCCGCTGTGTCCCCAGCTGTGTCCCGGTGTGTCCCGCTGTGTACCTCGCTGTGTTCCTCTGTGTCCCCGCTGTATCGACGCTGGTTCCCGCTGGGTCCCGCTGTGTCCTCCCTGTGTCCCCCGCTGTGTCCCGCTGTGTCCCACACTGTGTCCCGCTGTGTCTACTGCTGTGTCCCCACTGTGTCCGCTGTGTCCATGCTTTGTCCCACGCTGTGTTCCGCTGTGTCCTCGCTGTGTTCCCCGCTGTGTCCTGCTGTGTACCCCCATGTGTCCCCCTCTGTGTCCTGCTGTGTCCCCCGCTGTTTCCCTGCTGTGTCCCCGCTGTGTCCGGCTGTGTCCCGCTGTGTACTGCTATGTCCCCCGCTGAGTCCCGCTGTGTCCCCGCTGTGTCCTAATGTGTCCTCGCTGTGTCCAACGCTGTGTCCTGCTGTGTCCTCCCTGTGTCCCCCGCTGTGACCCGCTGTGTCTAGCTGTGTCCCACGCTGTGTATCCCGCTGTGTCCCCCGCTTTGTCCCGCTGTGTATCCGCAGTGTCCCCGCTGTGTCCCGCTGTGTCACATTGTGTCCCGTGGTGTCCCACTGTGTCCTCGCTGTGTCGCCCGCTGTGTCCCGCTGTGTCCTCCCTGTGTCCCCCGCTGTGTCCCGCTGTGTCCAGCTGTGTACCACGCTTTGTCCCGCTGTGTCCCCCGCTGTGTCCCGTTGTGTCCTTGCTGTGTCCTGCGCTGTGTGCCGCTGTGTCCTCGCTGTGTCCCCCGCTGTGTCCCGCTGTGTCCTGCGGCGTCACGGTGTTTCCCCGCTGTGTCCCCGCTGTGTCCCTCTGTGTACCATGCTGTGTCCAGCTTTGTCCCCGCTGTGTCTCGCTGTGTCCCACGCTCTGTCCCCCACTGTGTCCCGCTGTGTCCCCCGCTGTGTCCCGCTGTGTCCCCTGCTGTGTCCCCCGCTGTGTCACCCGCTGTGTCCTCGCTGTGTCCCCCGCTGTGTCCCGCTGTGTCCTCCCTGTGTCCCCCGCTGTGTCCCGCTGTGTCCAGCTGTGTCCCACGCTGTGTATCCCGCTGTGTCCCGCTGTGTCCCCCGCTGTGTCCCGCTGTGTCATCCGCTGTGTCCCGCTGTGTCCCGCTGTGTGCCCCGCTTTGTCCCGCTGTGTCCCCGCAGTGTTCCCGCTGTGTCGCGCTGTGTCACACTGTGTCCCGTGGTGTCCCGCTTT
>NW_012309552.1:0-2471 GCF_000151885.1 Dipodomys ordii | reverse complement strand
TTTGACTCTGCTTCTCCTGCTTCTGTTCTCCTGCTTCTCCTCTGTTTCTCTTTATGCTTCTCCTTCTGCTTCTCCTTCTTCTGCTTCTACTTCTGCTTCTGCTTCTGCTTCTCCTTCTGCATCTTCTTCTGTTTCAATTTCTCCTTCTTCTGCTTTTCATTCTGCTTCTGCTACTCCTGCTTCTGCTTCTTCTGCTTCTCCTGCTTCTCCTTCTCCTTCTCTTTCTGCTTCTGCTTATCCTTCTGTTTCTCCTACTCCTAATCCTTCTCTTTCTCCTTCTCCTTCTTCTTCTTCTGCTTCTCCTGCTGCTTCTTCTTCTGCTTCTTCTGCTTTTTCTGTTTCTTCTTCTTCTGCTTCAGCTTCTGCTTCTTCTGCTTCTCCTTCTGCTTCTCCTTCTGCTTCTGCTCTTCTCCATCTGTTTCTTCTGTTTCTGCTTCTCCTGCTTCTTCTTCTTCTGCTTCTCCTACTTCTCCTTCTGCTTCTCCGTCTCCTTCTCCTTCAATTTCTCCTTCTTGTGCTTCTCATTCTGCTTCTGCTTCTACTTCTCCTGCTTCTGCTTCTTCTGTTTCTCCTTCTGCTTCTCCTTCTGCTTCTCTTTCTGCTTTTTATTCTGCTTCTGCTCCTCCTACTCCTAATCCTTCTCTTTCTCCTTCTTATTCTTCTGCTTCTCGTTCTGCTTCTGCTTCTTCTGCTTGTTCTGTATCTTCTGCTTCTGCTTTTCCAGCTTCTGATGCTTCTGCTTCTCCTTCTGCTTCAGATTCTCCTTCTGCTTCTTCAGCTTCTTCTGTTTCTTCTGCTTCTGCTTCTCCTGCAACTGCTTCTTCTGCTTCTGTTTCTATTTCTGCTTCTCCTTCTGCTTCTGCTTCTCCTTCTGTTCCTTCTCCTTCTTCTGTTTCTTCTTCTTCTTCTGCTTCTCCCGCTTCTGCTTCTTCTGCTTCTCCTAATTGTCCTTCTCCTTCGGCTTCTCCTTCTCCCTCTTCTGCTTCTCTTTCTGATTCTGCTTCTTCTGATTCTCCAACTTCTCCTTCTGTTTCTGCTACTCTTTCTGCTTCTGCATCTCCTTCTGCTTCACCTTCTGCTGCTCCTTCTCCTTCTTCTGTTTCTCCCTCTGCTTCTATTTCTGCTTCTTATGCTTCTTCTTTTTCTTCTGCTTCTGCTTCTCCTGCTTCTGCTTCCTATGCTTCTACTGCTTCTTCTTCTGGTTCTGCTTCTTCTGCTTCTACTTCTCTTTCTGCTTCTGCTTCTCCTGCTTGTTTTTCTGCTGCTTCTGCTGCTTCTCCTTCTGCTGCTTCTATTCCTACTCCTTGTGCTTCTCTTTTTGCTTCTCCTTCTGCTTCTGCTTCTGCTTCTTCTGTTTCTCCTGCCTGAATTTCTGGTTCTACTTCTTCTGCTGCTTCTCCTTCTGCTTCTGCTTCTCCTTCTGCTAATGTTTCTGCTTCTTCTGCTTCTTCTCTTTCGGCTTCTCCTGCTTCTGCTTCTTGTCCTTCTCCTGCTTCTCTTTCTGCTTCTCATTCTGCTTCTGCTTCTCCTTCTGCTTCTCCTCCTTCACCTTCTCCTACTTCTGCTACTCCTTCAGCTTCTGCTTCTCCTGCTTCTCCTGCTTCTCCTTCTGCATCTCCTTCTGCATCTCCTTCTGCTTGTGCTTCTGCTTCTGCTTCTCCTTCTGCTTCTCCTTCTCCTTCTTTTGCTTCTCCTTTTGCTTCTGCTTCTTCTGCTTTTCCTGCTTCTCCTCCTGCTTCTATTTCTTCTGCTTCTCCTGCTTCTCCTTCTGCATCTTCTTCTGCTTCTCCTTCTCCTTTTTCTGCTTCTCCTTCTGATTCTCCTTTTGCTTCTTCTTCGTCTGCTTTACCTGCGTCTCTTTCTGCTTCTCCTTCTGTTTCTCCTTCTCCTTCTTGTTCTTCTGCTTTTCCTTCTGCTTCTGCTAAAACTGCTTCTGCTTCTAATTCTTCTGTTTCTTCTGCTTCTCCTTCTGCTTTTGATTCTCTTTCTGCTTCTGCTTCTCGTTCTGCTTCTTATTCTGCTTCTTCAGATTCTGCTTCTTCTGCTTCTCCTGCTGCTCCTTCTACTTCAGGTTCTCCTTCTGCTTCTTCACATTCTTATGCTTCTGCTTCTCCTGCTTCTGCTTCTTCTGCTTTCCCTCCTTCTCTTCCTGCTTCTCCTTCTGATTCTGCTTCTCCTTCTGCTTCTGCTTCTTGTCCTTCAAAAGTTTCTTCTGCTTCTGCTTCTCAAATTTCTGCATCTCCTGCTTCTCCTTAAGCTGCTCTTTCTGCTTCTCCTGCTGCTTTTCCTTCTCCTGCTCCTTCTTCTGATTCTCTTTCTGCTTCTCCTTCTGTTTCTCCTACTCCTTCTCCTTCTCGTTCTTCTGCTTTTCCTTCTGCTTCTCCTTCTGCTTCTGCATCTTCTGCTTCTTCTGCAACTGCCTATGCTTCTTCTGTTTATTCAGAAACCCAATCAGCTTCTCCTTCTGCTTT
>NW_012309551.1:0-2472 GCF_000151885.1 Dipodomys ordii | reverse complement strand
CGCTGTGTCCTCGCTGTTTTCCCTGCTGGGTTCCGTTGTGTAACCTTCTGTGTCCCCCGCTGTGTCGCACTGTGTCCTCCGCTGTGTCCCTGATGTGTCCCCGCTGTGTCTCGCTTTGTCCCACACTCTTTCCCCCACTGTGTTCCGCTGTGTCCCCGCAGGGTCACCGCTGTTTCCCGCTGTGTCCCGCTGTGTTCCATGGTGTCCCGCTTTGTCCCCGGCTGTGTCCCCCACTGAGTCCCCGCTGTGTCCCCGCTGTGTCCTGCTGTGTCCTCGCTGTGTCCCCCGCTGTCTCCCGCTCTGTCCCCCGCTGTGTCTCATGCTTTGTCTCTGCTGTGTCCCACTGTGTCCTGCTGTGTCCTGCTGTGTCCCCCACTGTGACCCTTTGTGTCCCCAGCTGTTTACCCCGCTGTGTAACACTGTGTCCCCGCTGTATCGACGCTGTGTCCCGCTGGGTCCCGCTGTGTACTCGCTGTGTGCCCCATTGTGTCCCGCTGTGTGCCCCATTGTGTCCCGCTGTGTCCCCCGATGTGTCCCTCGCTGTGTCCTTCTGTGTCCCCCGCTGTGTCCCGTTGTGTCCCGCTGTGTCCCCCGCTGTGTCCCTGCTGTTTCCCTGCTGTGTCCCCGCTGTGTCCCGCTGTGTCCCGCTGTGTCCTCGCTGTGTCCCACGCTGTGTTCCGCTGTGTCCCCCGCTGTGTCCCGCTGTGTCCCTCTGTGTTCTCCGCTGGGTCCCGCTGTGTCCCCGCTGTGTTTCCCGCTGTGTCTCGTTGTATACCCCTCTGTGTCCCCTGCTGTGTCCCGCTGTGTTCCCCGCTGTGTCCCTGATGTGTCCCCGCTGTGTCCCGCTGTGTCCCGTTGTGTACTGCTGTGTCCCCCGCTGAGTCCCGCTGTGTCCCCGCTGTGTCCCAATGTGTCCTCGCTGTGTCCCCCGCTGTGTCCCGCTGTGTCTCCCCTGTGTATCCCGCTGTGTCCCGCTGTGTACCGCTGTGTCCCCCGCTGTGTCCCCCGCTGTGTCCCGCTGTGACCCCCTCTGTGTCCCACTGTGTCCTCACTGTGTCCCGCTCTGTCTCCCCCGTTGTGTCCCGCTGTGTCCTCGCTGTGTCCTCCGCTGTGTCCTGCTGTGTCCCGCTGTGTCCCCCAATGTGTCCCGTTGTGTCCCCAGCTGTGTACCCCGCTGTGTCCTGCTGTGTACCCACTGTATCGACGCTGTGTCACGCTCTGTCCCGCTGAGTCCTCGCTGTATCCACAGCTGTGTCCCGCTGTGTCACCTGCTGTGTCCCGCTGTGTCCCCCGCTGTGTCCTGCTGTGTCCACTGCTGTGTCCCCGCTGTGTCCCGCTGTTTCCCCCGCTGTGTCCCGCTGTGTCCTCGCTGTGTCCCCTACTGTGTCCTGCTGTGTCCTCGCTGGCTCTGAGGCTGTGTCCTGATATGTCCTGCTGTGTCCCCCGCTGTGTCCCGCTGTGTCCCCCGCTGTGTCCCGCTGTGTCCCCCACTGTGTCCGGCTGTGTCCACTTCTGTGTCCCCCACTGTGTACCGCTGTGTCCCCGCAGGGTCACCGCTGTTTCCTGCTTTGTCCCGCTGTGTTCCGTGGTGTCCCGCTTTGTCCCCCGCTGTGTCCCCCGCTGAGTCCCCGCCGTGTCCCTGCTGTGTCCTGCTGTGTCCTCGCTGTGTCCCCCGCTGTCTCCTGCTCTGTCCCCCTCTGTGTCTCATGATTTGTCTCTGCTGTGTCCCACTGTGTCCAGCTGTGTCCCGCTGTGTCCCCCACTGTGACCCTTTGTGTCCCCAGCTGTGAACCCGCTGTGTCCCCCGCTGTGTCCCGCTGTGTCCCCCACTGTGTCCCGCTGTGTCCCCATCTGTGTCCCTCTGTGTCCACCGCTATGTCCCCGCTGTGTCCCCGCTGTGTCCTGCATTGTCCCTGCTGTGTCCCGCTTTGTCCCACTGTGTCCGTTGTGTCCTCGCTGTGTCCCCACAGTGTCCCGCTGTGTAGCCCGTTGTGTCGAGCTCTGTGTCCGCTGTTTCCCGCTGTGTCCCGCTGTGTCCTCGCTGTGTCCCCGCTGTGTCCTCCGCTGTGTCCCCCGCTTTGTCCCACTGTGTCCCCCTCTGTGTCCCCGCTGTGTCCCGCGGTGTCCCTCGCTGTTTCCCCGCTGTGTCCCACTGTGTCCCGCTGTGTCTCCCTATGTCCCTCTGTGTCCGCACTGTGTCCTGCTGTGTCCCTGCTGTGTCCCCCTATGTCCCTCTGTGTCCGGCTGTGTACCCGCTCTGTCCCTCGCTGTGTCCCCGCTGTGTCCCCCTCTGTGTCCCTGCTGTGCCCCGCTGTGTCCCTCGCTGTTTCCCTGCTGTGTCCCACTGTGTCCCGCTGTGTCCCCCGTTGTGTCCCTCTGTGTCCGCACTGTGTCCCGCTGTGTCCCTGCTGTGTCCCCCTATGTCCCTCTGTGTCCGGCTGTGTCCCCGCTCTGTCCCTCGCTGTGTCCCAC
>NW_012309550.1:0-2472 GCF_000151885.1 Dipodomys ordii | reverse complement strand
AGGGGGACACAGCAGGGAAACAGCGGAACACAGCGGGGGACACAGCGAGGACACAGTGGGACACAGCGTGGGACAAAGCGGAAGACAGCGGGGGACACAGCGAGGACACAGCGGAGACACAGAGGGGAGTCAGCGGGGGACACAGTGGGGAACACAGCGGGACACAGCGGGGAGACAGCTGGACACAGCAGGGTACACAGCGAGAACACAGCGGGACAGCGGGGACACACCGAGACTCAGTGGGGGACACAGAGGGACACAGCGGGGGACAGAGCCGTGGACACAGCGGGACACTGCGGGGAACACAGCGAGGACACATTGGGACACAGCGGGGACACAGCTGGGACACAGCGGGACTCAGCGGGGGACATAGCAGTACACAGTGGGACACAGCGCGACACAGCGGGACACAGCGGGGACACAGCGGGGACTCAGCGGGTGACCGAGCGGGGGACAAAGCGGGACACCACGGAACACAGCGGGACACAGAGGTAAACAGCGGTGACCCTGAGGAGACACAAAGGGACACAGCGGGACAGAGCGGGGGACACAGCGGGACACAGTGGGGGACAGAGCGTGGGACACAGCGAGACACAGCAGGGACAAAGCTGGACGCAGCGGGGTACACAGAGGTACACAGCGGGGATAAAGGAGGGAAACAGCGTGACACAGCGGGGCACAGCGGGACACAGCGGGGGACACAGCAAGGACACAGCGGGACACAGCGGAGGACACAGCAAAGAGACAGTGGGACACAGCGGGGGACACAGCGGGACACAACGGGGACACAGCGGGACACCGGGGGACACAGAGGGGGACACAGCGGGACACAGAGGGGGACACAGCGGGACACAGCGGGGGACACAGAGGGGTACACAGTGGGGGACAGCGGAGACAGAGCGGGACACAGCGGGGGACACAGCGGGGGACACAGCGGGACTCAGCGGGACACAGAGGGGGACACACGAGGACATATTGGGACACAGCGGGGACACAGGGGGACTCAGCGGGGGACACAGCAGTACACAGCGGGACACAGCGGGACAAAGCAGGGGACACAAAGGTGTACACAGTGGGACACAGCGGGGAACACAGCGAGGACACAGCGGGGGACACAGCGCGACACAGCGGGGGACACAGAAGGGTACACAGCGGGACACAGGAGGGGACACAGCGGGACACAGCAGGGGACACAGCGGGACACAGCGGGGGACATAGAGCGGGACACATTGGGACACAGTGGGGACACAGCGGGACTCACAGAGGGACACAGCAGTACACAGCGGGGGACACAGCAGGACACAGCGGGGAACACAGCGACGACAGAGCGGGACCCAGAGGGACAGAGCGTCGATAAAGCGGGTACACAGCGTTACATAGCTTGGTACACAGCTGTGGACACAACGGGACACAGTGGGGGCACAGCGGGGCACAGCGGGACACATTGGGACACAGCGAGGACACAGCGGGACTCAACGGGGGACACAGCAGTACACAGAGGGACACAGCGAGACACAGCGGGGACACAGCAGGGTCTCGGCGGGGGACAGAGCGGGGGACAAACCGGTACACTACGGAACACAGCGGGACACAGCAGGAAACAGCGGTGACCCTGCGGGGACACAGCGGGACACAGCGGGGGACACAGCGGGACACAGTGGGGGCAGAGCGTGGGACACAGCGAGACACAGCAAGGACACAGCAGGAAACAGCGGGGGACACAGCTGGACAGAGCGGAAGATACAGCAAGGACACAGCGGGACACAGAGGTGTACACAGCGGGACACAGCGGGGAACACAGCGAGGACCCAGCGGGGAACACAGCGCGACACTGCGGAGGACACAGAGGGGTACACTGCAGGATACAGCAGGGGACACAGCGGGACACAGCGGGGAACACAGCGAGGACACAGCGAGACCCAGAGGGACAGAGCATCGATACAGCGGGTACACAGCATTACACAGCTTGGTACAAGCTGTGGACACAACGGGACACAGTGGGGGCACAGCGGGACACAGCGGGTCACAGTCGGACACAGTGGGGACAAAGCGTGAGACACAGCGAGGGACAGAGCGGAAGACAACAAGGGACAAAGGCGAGGACACAGCAGGACACAGCGGTGACACAGCGGGGGAAACAGCAGGACACAGCAGGGGACAGAGCAGTACACAGCGGGACACAGCGGGACACAACGGGGGACACAGTGGGGACACAGCGGAACACATCGGGACACAGCGGGGGACACAGCGGGATACAGCGGGACACAACGGGGGACATAGGTGGGACACAGCGGGACACAGCGGGACACAGCGGGAGACACAGCGAGGACACACCGGGACACGGCGGGGACACAGCGGGGAAAGAGCGGGACTCATCAGGGGACACCGCAGTACACAGCGGGACACAGCGGGACATAGCGGGACACAGCGGGGACACAGTGGGACTCATTAGGGGACAGATCGTGGGACAAA
>NW_012309549.1:0-2472 GCF_000151885.1 Dipodomys ordii | reverse complement strand
GTCCCCGCTGTGTCCCGCTGTGTCCCGCTGTGTCCCCGCTGTGTCCCGATGTGTACCGCTGTGTCTGCCTCTGTGTACCCCGCTGTGTCCTGCTGTGTCTCCCGCTGTGTCCTCGCTGTGTCCCCCGCTGTTTCCCGCTGTTTTCCCCGCTGTGTCACCCGCTGTGTCCTTTGATGTGTCCCCAGCTGAGTCCCGCTGTGTCCCCCGCTGTTTACCGCTGTGTCCCCCTCTGTGTCCCCCGCTTTGTCTCCGCTGTGTCCCCGCTCTGTCCCGCTGTGTCCCGCTGTGTCCCTCTGTGTCGCCCCCTGTGTCCCCCTGTGTCTGCGTTGTTTCCCACTGTGACCCCCGCGGTGTCCTGCTGTGTCCCCGTTGTCCACCGGTGTGTCCCCTCTGTCCCCCGCTGTGTCCCCGCTGTGTCCCGCTGTGTCCCGATGTGTCCCACTCTGTCCCCACTGTGTCCCGCTTTGTCCCGCTGTGTCCCCCGCTGTGTCCAGCTGTGTCCCCCGCTGTGTCCGGTTGTGTTTCCCGCTGTGTCCCCCTGTGTCCTGCTGTGTACCCCCTGTGTCCCGCTGTGTACCGCTGTGTCCCCGCTGTGTCTCCCTGCTGTCCCCCGCTGTGTCCCCTCTGTGTCCTGCTGTGTCCGGCTGTGTCCTCGCTGTGTCCCGCTGTTTCCTGCTGTGTCCTGCTGTGTCCGGCTGTGTCCCTGCTGTCCCCCGCTGTGTCCCCTGCTGTGTCCCCGCTGTGTTCAGCTGTGTCCTGTTTTGTCCCGCTGTGTCCCCGCTTTGTCCCCCGCTTTGTCCCCTCTGTGTCCCGCTGTGTCCCGCTTAGTCCCCTGCTGTGTCCCCCTGTGTCCCCTGCTGTGTCCCCCGCTGTGTCCCGCTGTGTCCCGTTGTGTCCTTGCTGTGTCCCCGCTGTGTCCTGCTGTGTCCCTCTGTGTCCCCGTTGTCCCCCGCTGTGTCTCCTGCTGTGTCCCCCACTATGTCCCGCTGTGTCCCCGCTGTGTCCTCGCTGGGTCCCGCTGGTTCCCGCTGTGTCCCTGGTGTGTTCTCACTGTGTAACCGCTAAGTCCCTCTGTGTCCCCGCAGTGTCCCACTGTATCCCCCGCTGTTTCCCCGCTGTGTTCCACTGTGTCCCGCAGTGTCCCCCTATGTCCCCGCTGTGTCCTTGCTGTGTCCCCCGCTGTGTCCCACTGTGTCCCCCGTTGTGTCCCCGCTGTGTCCCCGCTGTGTCCTCTTGTGTCCCGCTCTGTTCTTGCTGTGACCACCGCTGTGTCCCGGTGTGTCCCCCGCTGTGTCCTGCTGTTTCCCGCTGTGTCCCGCTGTGTCCTGCTTTGTCGGCCTGTGTACCCCGCTGTGTTCCACTGTGTCCTTCTATATCCCGCTTTGTCCTCCGCTGTGTCCCCCACTATTTCCCCGCTGTGTGTCCGTTGTGTCCCACTGTGTCCCTGGTTTGTCCTCGCTGTGTAACCGCTGAGTCCCTCTGTGTCCCCGCTGTGTCCCACTGTGTCCCCCGCTGTGTCCCAGCTGTGTCCCCACTGTGTCCTACTGTGTCCCGCTGTGTCCTCGCTGTGTCCTTCTGTATCCCGCTGTGTCCCCAGCTGTGTCCCCCACTATTTCCCCACTGTGACCCGCTGTGTCCATGCTGTGTCCCCAGCTGTGTCCCGCTGTTTCCCCTGCTGTGTTCCCCGCTTTGTCCCGCTGTGTCCCGCTGTGTCCTCGCTGTGTCCCCGCTGTGTCCCGCTGTCTCCCGCTGTGTCGTGCTGTGTCCGCCTCTGTGTCCCCCGCTGTGTCCCCGCTGTGTCCCCGCTGGGTCCCGCTGGGTCCCGCTGTGTCCCCGCTGTGTCCCCGCTGTGTTCCGCTGTGTCCCTGGTGTGTCCCTCTGTGTCCCCGCTGTGTCCCCGCTGTGTTCCGCTGTGTCCCTGGTGTGTCCTGGCTGTGTAAACTCTATGTCCCTCTGTGTCCCCGCTGTGTCCCACTGTGTCCCGCAGTGTCACCCTATGTCCCCGCTGTGTCCTCGCTGTGTCCTTCTTTATCCCGCTGTGTCCTCCGCTGTGTCCCCCACTATTTCCCCGCTGTGATCCGCTGTGTCCTGCAGTGTCCCTGCTGTGTCCCCGCTGTCTCCCAATGTGTCCCCCGCTGTTTCCCCGCAGTGTCCCAGCTGTGTCCTCCTGTGTCCCGCTGTGTCCTCGCTGTGTCCTTCTGTATCCCGCTGTGTCCCCGGCTGTGTCCCCCACTATTTCTCCGCTGTGACTTGCTGTGTCCATGCTCTGTCCCCCGCTGTGTCCTGCTGTGTCCCGCTGTGTCCCCCGCTGTGTTCCCCTCTGAGTCCCACTGTGTCCTCGCTGTGTCCCCGCTGTGTCCCGCTGTGTCGCGCTGTGTCCCGCTGTGTTCTGCTGTGTCCTCATCTGTGTCCCCCGCTGTGTCCAGCTGTGTCCCCGCTGGGTCCTGCTGTGTCTCGCTGTGTCCCCGCTGT
>NW_012309548.1:0-2472 GCF_000151885.1 Dipodomys ordii | reverse complement strand
TCTTCTTCTGCTTCTGCTTCTCCTTCTTCTGCTTCTCTTTCTGATTCTCCTTCTGCTGCTCCTTCTCCTTCTTCCTCTGATTCTGCTTCTTATGCTTATTCTTTTTCTACTGCTTCTGCTTCTCCTATTCTGCTTCCTCTACTTCTCCTGCTTCTCCTTATGCTTCTCCTTCTCCTTCTTCTTCTTCTTCTTCTTCTTCTTCTTCTTCTTCTTCTTCTTCTTCTTCTTCTTCTTCTTCTTCTTCTTCTTCTCTTTCTTCTGCTTCTGCTTTTCCTACTTCTTCTGTTTCTACTGCTTCTCTTTCTGCTACTCATTCTGCTTCTGCTTCTGCTTCTCCTATTGCTTCTGCTGCTCTTCCTTCTCTTTCTCCTACTTCTACTTCTTCTTCTGCTTTTGCTTCTTCTGCTTCTCCTGCTTCTCCTTCTGCATCTCCTTCTGCTTGTGCTTGTCCTTATGCTTATTCTTCTGTTTCTGCTTCTCCTTCTGCTTTTTCTGCTTCTCCTTCTGATTCTGCTTCTGTTTCTCCATCTTGTTCTCGTTCTTCTGCTTTTCCTTCTGCTTCTCCTTCTGCTTCTGCTGCAACTGCTACTGCTTCTTCTGTTTCTTCTGCTCCTCCTTCTGCTTTTCATTTTCTTTCCGCTTCTGCTTCTCCTTCAGCTTCTCATTCTGCTTCATATTCTGCTCCTTCTGCTTCCCCTGCTTCTCCTTCTGCTTCAGTTCTGCTTCTGCTTCTTCGATTCTTATGCTTCTGCTTCTCCTGCTTCTGCTTCTTCTGCTTCCCCTCCTTCTCTTTCTGCTTCTCCTTCTGTTCTGCTTCTCCTTCTGCTTCGCTTCTGTCCTTCTCCTGTTTCTTCTGCTTCTGCTTCTACTGATTCTGCACTTCTGCTTTTCATGCTTCTCTTTCTGCTTCTCCTTTTGCTTCTGCTTCTTCTGCTCCTTGTATTTCTTCTGTTTCTTCTTCTTCTGCTTCTCCCGATGTGCTTCTTCTGCTTCTCCTGCTTCTCGTTCTGCTTCTCTTCGTCGGCTTCTCTTTCTACTTCTCCTTCTGCTTCTTCTGACTCTGCTTCTTCTCCTTCTTCTTCTCCTTCTGCTTCTGCTTCTTCTGCTTATCCTGCTACTCCTTCTGCATCTCCTTCTGCTTGTGCTTTTCCTTCTGCTTCTTCTTCTGCTTCTGCTTCTCCTTCTTCTGCTTCTCCGTCTGTTTCTGCTTCTTCTGTTTTTCCTGCTTCTCCTTCTGCTTCTCATTCTTCTTCTCCTTCTGTTTCTCCTTGTCGTTATTCTGCTATTCCTTCTGCTTCTCTATCTGCTTCTGCATCTTCAGCTTCTTCTGCTACTGCTTCTGCTTCTGCTTCTTCTGTTTCTTCTGCTTCTCTTTCTGCTTCTCCTTCTGCTTTTGCTTCTCTTTCTGCTTCTGCTTCTCCTTCTGGTTCTCCTTCTTCTCCAGATTCTGCTTCTTCTGCTTCTCCTGCTTCTCCTTCTGCTTCAGGTTCTGCTTCTGCTCCTTCTGCTTCTATTTCTGCTTCTCCTTCTGTTTCTGCTTCTCTTTCTGCTTCTGCTTCTTATCCTTCTTCTATTTCTTTTGATTCTGCTTCTCCTGCTTCTGCTTCTCCTGCTTCTCCTTATGTTTCTCCTTATGCTTCTCCTTCTGCTTCTCCTTCTTCTGCTTCTACTACTGCTTCTGCTTCTCCTTCTGCATCTTCTTCTGTTTCAATTTCTCCTTCTGCTTTTCATTCTGCTTCTGCTTCTCCTGCTTCTGCTTCTTCTGCTTCTCCTGCTTCTCCTTCTGCTTCTCTTTCTGATTCTGCTTATCCTTCTGTTTCTCCTACTCCTAATCCTTCTCTTTCTCCTTCTCCTTCTTCTTCTTCTGCTTCTCCTGCTGCTTCTTCTTCGGCTTCTTCTGCTTTTTCTGTTTCTTCTGTTTCTGCTTCTCCTGCTTCTTCTTCTTCTGCTTCTCCTTCTTCTCCTTCTGCTTCTCCGTCTCCTTCTCCTTCTCCTTCAAATCCTCCTTCTTGTGCTTCTCTTTATGCTTCTGCTTCTGCTTCTCCTGCTTCTGCTTCTTCTGTTTCTCCTTCTGCTTCTCCTTCTGCTTCTCTTTCTGCTTCTTATTCTGCTTCAGCTCATCCTTCTCTTTATCCCTCTTCTTCCGCTTCTAGTTCTGCTTCTGCTTCTTCTGCTTGTTCCATTTCTTCGGCTTCTGCTTTTCCAGCTTCTGCTGCTTCTGCTTCTCCTTCTGCCTTCAGGTTCTCCTTCTGATTCTCGGCTTCTTCTGTTTCTTCTGCTTCTGCTTCTCCTGTAACTGCTTCTTCTGCCTTCTTCTGCTTCTCTTACTGCTTCTCCTTCTGCATACGCTTCTCCATTATGCAACTTCTCCTTTATTCTGTTA
The DNA here is from genome assembly GCF_000151885.1 of Dipodomys ordii. Classification (NCBI taxonomy): domain Eukaryota; kingdom Metazoa; phylum Chordata; class Mammalia; order Rodentia; family Heteromyidae; genus Dipodomys; species Dipodomys ordii. Next base: position 89 of record NW_012309548.1, on the reverse strand, counting down.
TCTACTTATATTTCTGCTTACCCGATTCCCGTTCTTACTGCCTTCCTCTGCTTGACTTTCTACTTCAGACTCCACCTTCTCCTTACTTC
>NW_012309547.1:0-2472 GCF_000151885.1 Dipodomys ordii | reverse complement strand
AGCTGGAAGAAACAGGTGGAAGGACAAGAAGCAGCAGCAGAAGCAGAAGGAGAAGCTAGAAGAGAAGCACTAGAAGCAGAAAGACGCAGGAAAAAGCAGAAGCAGCAGAAAGAGAAGAAGAAGAAGAAGAAGAAGAAGAAGAAGATGAAGAAGAAGAAGAAGAAGAAGAAGAAGAAGAAGAAGAAGAAGAAGAAGAAGAAGAAGAAGCAGAAGAAGAAGAAGAAGAAGAAGAAGGAGAAGGAGAAGAAGGAGAAGGAGAAGGAGAAAGAGAAGAAGAAGGAGAAGGAGAAGCAGTAGAAGCAGAAGAAGCAGAAGCAGGAGAAACAGAAGCAGAACAAAAAGAATAAGCATAAGAAGCAGTATCAGAGGGAGAAGCAGAAGAAGGAGAAGCAGAAGCAGAAGAAGCAGCAGAAGGAGAAGCAGAAGCAGAAGAAGATGCAGAAGGAGAAGCAGGAGAAGCAGAAGAAGGAGAAGAAGAAGGCGAAAGAGAAGGATTAGGAGTAGGAGAAGCAAAAGGATAAGCAGAAGCAGAAAGAGACGCAGAAGGAGAAGCAGCACGAGAAGTAGGAGAAGCAGGAGAAGCAGAAGCAGGAGAAGCAGAAGAAACAGAAGACGCAGAAGCAGAATGAGAAGCAGAAGGAGATATTGAAGCAGAAGCAGAAGCAGAAGGAGAAGCAGAAGCAGAAGGAGAAGCAGAAGAAGGAGAAGGAGAAGCAGAAAGAGAAGCAGAAAGAGAAGCAGCACGAGAAGTAGGAGAAGCAGGAGAAGCAGAAGCAGGAGATGCAGAAGAAACAGAAGACGCAGAAGCAGAATGAGAAGCAGAAGGAGAAATTGAAGCAGAAGCAGAAGGAGAAGCAGAAGCAGAAGGAGAAGCAGAAGAAGGAGAAGGAGCAGCACGAGAAGTAGGAGAAGCAGGAGAAGCAGAAGCAGGAGAAGCAGAAGAAACAGAAGACGCAGAAGCAGAATGAGAAGAGAAGGAGAAATTGAAGCAGAAGCCGAAGGAGAAGCAGAAGCAGAAGGAGAAGCAGAAGAAGGAGAAGGAGAAGCAGAAAGAGAAGCACAACGAGAAGCAGGAGAAGCAGAAGCAGGAGAAGCAGGAGCAGAAGAAACATAGGAAGGAGAAGAAGCAGAAGGAGAAGCAGAAACAGAAGGAAAAGCAGAAAGAGAAGCAGGAGAAGCAGAACATGCAGCAGCAGGAGAAGCAGAAGCAGAAGAAGCAGAAGAAGCAGAAGCAGAAGCAGAAGCAGAAGGAGAAGCAGGAGAAGCAGAAGAGGAAGAAGAAGCAGAATCTGGAGAAGCAGAAGGAGAAGCAAAAGCAGAAAGAGAAGCAAAAGCAGAAGGAGAAGCAGAAGGGGAAGCAGAACAAACAGAAGAAGCAGAGGCTGTAGCAGAAGAAGCAGAAGATGCAGAAGCAGAAGGAGAAGCAGAAGGAAAAGCAGAAGAACGAGAAGGTGAGGCAGAAGGAGAAACAGAAGGAGAAGCAGAAAGAGAAGCAGAAGAAGGAGCAGGAGAAGGAAAAGCAGCAGGAGAAGCAGAAAGAGCAGCAGAAGGAGAAGCAGGAGATGCAGAAACTTGAGAAGCAGAAGCAGAAGAAACACAAGAAGGACAAGAAGCAGAAGCAGAAGGAGAAGCAGAAACAGAAAGAGAAGCAGGAAGAGAAGGAGGGAAAGCAGAAGAAGCGGAAGCAGGAGAAGCATAAGCATAAGAATGTGAAGAAGCAGAAGGAGAACCTGAAGCAGAAGGAGAAGCAGGAGAAGCAGAAGAAGCAGAATCTGGACAAGCAGAAGGAGAAGCAAAAGGAGAAGCAGAAGCAGAAAGAGAATCAAAAGCAGAAGGAGAAGCAGAAGAAACAGAAGAAGTAGAAGCAGTAGCAGTTGTAGCAGAAGCAGAACGAGAAGCAGAAGGAAAAGCAGAAGAACAAGAAGGAGAAGGGAAACAGAAGGACAAGCATTAGGAGAATAAGAAGGAGAAGCAGAAGAAGGAGAAGCAGAAGAAGATGCAGAAGGAGAAGCAGAAGAAGCAGAAGCAGAAGGAGAAGCAGGAAAAGCAGAAGAAGCAGAAGCAAAAGGAAAAGCAAAAGAAGGAGAAGGAGAAGCGGAAGCATAAGGACAAGCACAAGCAGAAGGAGGTGCAGAACGAGAAGCAGGAGAAGCAGAAGAAGTAGAAGCTGAAGGAGAAGCAGAAGTAGGAGAAGGTGAAGGAGGAGAAGCAGAAGGAGAAGCAGAACAGAATGAGAAGCAGAAAGAGAAGCAGAAGAAGGACAAGAAGCAGAAGCAGGAGAAGCCGAAAGGGAAGAAGCAGAAGTAGCAGAAACATTAGCAGAAGGAGAAGAAGAAGCAGAAGGAGAAGCAGCAGAAGTAGAACCAGAAATTCAGGCAGGAGAAACAGAAGAAGCAGAAGCAGAAGCAGAAGGAGAAGCAAAAAGAGAAGCACAAGGAGTAGTAAAAGAAGCAGCAGAAGGAGAAGCAGCAG
>NW_012309546.1:0-2472 GCF_000151885.1 Dipodomys ordii | reverse complement strand
TCAACAACACGGGACAAGTAGGACACAGCGGGACACAGCGGGGACACTGCGGTGTATCACAGCCGGGGGACACAGCGGTGGACAGCGGGGGACAGAGAAGGGACACAGCGGGACACAGAGGGGACACAGCTGGACACAGAAGGGTACACAGCGGGGCACAGCGGACACACAACGGGGACAGAGCTGGACACAGAGAGACACAGATGGGACAGAGCGGGACACAGCGGGACAGAGCGGGACACAGCAGGGGACTCAGCGGGACACAGCGGGGGACACAGGGAGGACACAGCTGGACACTGAGGGAGACAGAGCGAGGACACAGCCGGACACAGCGAAACACAGCGTGACACAGTGGGGACACATCAGAGGACAGAGCGGGACACAGCCGGGGACACAGAGGAACACAGCGGGGTACACAGCAAGGACAAAACGGGACACAGCGGGGGACACAGCGAGGACACAGCGGGACACAGCGGGACACAGCAGGACACAGCTGGGGACACTGCGGGACACAGCGGGACACAGCGGGGACACAGCGGGGGACACAGCGGGGGACACAGCCGGACACAGCGAAGACACAGCGGGGGACACAGCGGGACACAGCGAGAGACACAGCGGGGGGACACAGCGGGACACAGCGTCGATAGAGTGGGGACACAGCGGGACACAGCGGGACACAGCGTCGATAGAGCGGGGACACAGCGGGACACAGCGGTGATACAAACGGACTCAGCGGGGGACACTGTGGGACCCAGCGGGACACAGCGGGGACACAGCAAGGACACAGCGGGGGACACAGCGGGACACAGCGGGGGATACAGCGAGGGACACAGCGGGAGACACAGCGAGACACAGTGGGGAACACAGAGAGAGACACAGCAGGACCCAGCGGGACACAGCGACGATACAGCGGGGACACAGCGGGAAACAGCGGGGCACAGTGGGGCACAGCAGGGACAAAACGGGAGACACAGTGGGGAACAGAGCAGGACACAGCGCGGGACACAGAGAGGACACAGTGGGGACACAGCAAGACTCAGCCGGGGACACAGCAGGGGACAAAGCGGGACACCACGGGACACAGTGGGACACAGCGGGACACAGTGGGGGACAAAGCGGGACACAGCGGGACACAGCGGGACACAGCGGGGACACAGCCGTAGACACAGCGGGACACAGTGGCGGACACAGCGGGACACAGCGGGGAACACAGCGAGGACACAGTGGGACCCTGCGCGGCACAGCGTCGATACAGCGGGGACAGAGCGTTACACAGCGAGGTACACAGCTGTGAACACAGCGGGACACAGCGCGACACATTGGGACACAGCAGGCACAAAGCTTGAGACACAGCGGGGTACAGAGCAGGAGACAGCGGGGGACACAGCGAGGACACAGCGGGACACAGCGCTGACACTGCGGGGGACACAGCAGTACACAGCGGAGAACACAGCGGGGGACACAGCGGGACACAGCGGGACACAGCGGGGGACACAGGGAGGACACAGCGGGACACAGCAGGGGACACAGCGAGGACACATTGGGACACAGCAGGGACACAGCGGGGACTCAGCAGGGGACACATCGGGATACAGTGGAGAACACAGCAAGGACACAGCGGGACACAGTGAGACACAGTGGGACACAGCGGGGGACACAGCGGGACACAACGGGGAACACAGGGAGGACATAGCGGGACCCAGCGGGACCCAGCGCCGTTACAGCGAGGACACAGCGGGACACAGCGGGGTGCACAGCTGGGGACACAACGGGACACTCTGGGGACACAGCGAGGACACAGCGGGACACAGCGGGGACACAGCGGGGACACTACGGGAACATAGTGGGACACAGCGGCGACACAGATGGGACTCAGGGGGACAAAGCGGGGGACACAGCGGGACACAGCGGGACACAGCTAGGGACACAGCGGGGACAAAGCGGCAGACAGCCGGGGACACAGCGATGACACAGCGGGACACAGCGGCGACACAGATGGGACTCAGAGGGACAAAGCGGGAGACACAGCGGGACACAGCGGGACACACCGGGGGACACAGCGGGGGACAGCGGAGACAGAGAGGGGCCAAAGCGAGACACAACGGTGACACAGCTGGACACAACAGAGTACACAACGGGACACAGCGGGCACACAGAGGGGACACAGCGGGACATAGCGGGACAAAGCGGAACACAGCGGGTGTCACAGCGGGACACAGCAGGGGACCCAGCGAGGACACAGCGGGACACAGCGGGAGACACAGCTGGGGACACAGCGGGACACAGCGGGGAACACATCGAGGACACAGCGGGACCCAGCAGGAGACAGCGTCGATACAGCAGGGACACAGCGGGAAACAGCGGGACACAGCGGGACGCAGCTGGGGACACAGCGAGGACACAGGGGGACACAGCGGCGACACAGAGTAAGACTCAGCGGGGGACACAGCGTGGTACAAAGTGGGACACCAC
>NW_012309545.1:0-2472 GCF_000151885.1 Dipodomys ordii | reverse complement strand
GTGTACACCCTTGTGTCCCGCTCTGTCCGGCTGTGTCCCTGCTTGTGTCCCCGCTGTGTCCCCCGCTGTGTCCCGCTGTGTCCTGCTGTGTCCTGCTGTGTCCCACTGTGTCCCCTGCTGTTTCCCCGCTGTGTCCCGCTGTGTCCCCCGTTGTGTCCCGCTGTGTCCCCAGCTGTGTCCCTGCTGTGTCCCACTGTGTTTCGCTGTGTCCTCGCTGTGTTCCCCCTGTGTCCCGCTGTGTCCTCCGCTCTGTCGCGCTGTTTCCCACTGTGTCCCCAACGTGTCCTGCTGTGTCCTCACTGTGTCCCCCGCTGTGTCCCCGCTGTCTCCCTCTGTGTCCCACTGTTTCCCCGCTGTCCCACGGAGTGTCCCCGCTGTCCCCCGCTGTGTCCCCGGCTGTGTCCTGCTGTGTCCTGCTGTGTCCTGCTGTGTCCCGCTGTGTACCGCTGTGTCCCGCTGTGTCCCCCGCTGTGTCCCGCTCTGTCCCCCACTGTGTGCCGCTGTGTCCTCGCTGTGTCCCACGCTGTGAGCGCTGTGATCTGCTGTGTCCCGCTGTGTCCCCGCTGTGTCCCGCTGTGTCCCTGTTGTGACCCCGTGTGTCCCGCTCTATCCCCCGATCTGTCCCCCTGTGTCCAGCTGTGTCCCACTGTGTCCCGCTGTGTCCCCCACTGTGTCCCATTGTGTACCAGCTCTGTACCCCGCTGTGTCTCCCTTTATTGTCGCTGTTTCGACGCTGTGTCCCGCTGTGTCCCGCTGTGTCCTCGCGGTGTTCCCCGCTGTGTCCCGCTGTGTCCCCTGCTATGTCCTCCGCTGTGTCCCCCACTGAGTCCCTGCTGTGTCCCCGCTGTTTCCCGCTGTGTCTCACCGTGTCCCCCACTGTCTCCCGCTCTGTCCCCCTCTGTGTCTCACGCTTTGTCCCCGCTGTGTCCCACTGTGACCCGCTGTGTCCCCCCTGTGTCTCGCTGTGTCCCCGCTGTGTCCCCGCTGCGTCCCGCTATGTACCCCGCTGTGTCCCGCTTTATACCCCACTGTGTCTCGATGTGTCCCCTGCTGTTTACCCCGCTCTGTCCCGCTGTGTCCCCCGCTGTGTCCCGCTGTGTCCCCCACTTTGCCTCGCTGTGTCTACTGCTGTGACCCCGCTGTGTCTTCCTTTGTCCCGCTGTGTCTTGCTGTGTCCCGCTGTGTCCCCCGCTGTGTCCCGCTGTGTCCTCACTGTGTCCCCCGCTGTGACCGCTGTGTCCCGCTGTGTCCCGCTCTGTCCCCGCTGTATCCCGCTCTGTCCCCGCTGTGTCCCCGTGTGACCCGCTCTATCCCCTGCTCTGTCCCCCTGTGTCCTGCTGTGTCCCGCTGTATCCCGCTGTGTCCCCCACTGTGTCCCGTTGTGTCCCAGCTCTGTACCGCGCTGTTTCCCCCTGTGTCGTCTCTGTTTCGACGCTGTGTCCCGCTGTGTCCCGCTGTGCCCTCGCTGTGTCCCGCTGTGTCCCGCTGTGTCCGCCGCTGTGTCCCCTGCTGTGTACCGGTGTTTCCTCCATTGTGTCCCCAGCTGTGTCCTGCTGTATCCCCAGCTGTGTCCCCGCTGTGTCCCCGCTGTGTCCCGCTGTGTCCTGCTGTCTCCCCCACTGTTTCCCCCGCTGTGTCCCCACTGTGTCCCCGCTCGGTCCCGCTGGGTCCTGCTGGGTCCCCTGCTGTGTCCCCGCTGTATCCCACTGTGTCCCGCTGTGTCCTCGCTGTATCCCCCGCTCGGGCCTGCTGTGTCCCGCTGTGTCCCGTGCTTTGTCCCGCTGTGTCCCCGCAGTGTCCCCGCTGTGTCCCACTGTGTCCCGTGGTGTCCCACTTTGTCCCCCGCTGTGTCTCCCGCTGAGTCCCCTCTGTGTACCCACTATATCCCTCTGTGTCCTTCCTGTGTCCCCTGCTGTCTACCTATTTTTCCCCCGCTGTGTCCTGCTGTGTCCCTGCTGTGTCCCCCAGGTTGTCCTCGCTGTGTCCCTCTGTTTCCCTCTGTGTCCCCCGCTGTGTCCCGCTGTGTCCCCTGCTGGGTCCAGCTGGGTCCCCCGCTGTGTCCCGCTGTGTCCCCTGCTTTGTTCCCCACTGTGTCCCGCTCTGTCCCCCGCTGTGTCCCGCTGTGACCAATGTTGTGTCCCGCTCTGTCCCCCGCTGTGTCCCGCTGTAACCAATGCTATGTCCCTGCTGTGTCCCCGCTGTGTCCAGCTGTGTCCCCGCTTTGTCCAGGCAGTGTCACCACTGTATCCCGCTGTGACCCACGCTGTGTCCCGCTGTGTCCTTCACTGTGTCCCGCAGTGTAAACTGAAAAAACACCGCTGTGTCATGCTGTGTACGCTGTATCCCCACACTGTGTCACGCTGTGTCCCCCCGCTAAGACCAACTGAGTCACGCTGTGTCCGCTCTGTCACCGATGTGGACCGCTTTGATCAGTTTTTACCCCGATGAAACCTGAAAATCACCCGCTCTGAC
>NW_012309544.1:0-2472 GCF_000151885.1 Dipodomys ordii | reverse complement strand
TCATATCTACGCTGTGTCCCGCTGTGTCCCGCTGGGTCCTCGCTGTGTCCCCCGCTGTGTCCCGCTGTGTCCCCCGCTGAGTCCCCGCTGTGTCACCGCTGTGTCCCGCTGTTTCCTCGCTGTGTCCCCTGCTGTCTCCCTCTCTGTCCCCTGCTGTGTCTCACGCTTTGTCCCCGCTGTGTCCCACTGTGTCCCGCTGTGTCCGGCTGTGCCCCCACTGTGTCCCGTTGTGTAAACAGATGTGTACTACGCTGTGTAACGCTGTGTCCCCGCTGTATCGACGCTGTGTCCCGCTGTGTCCTCGCTGTGTTCCCCGCTGTCTCCCGCTCTGTCCGTCGCTGTGTCTCACGCTTTGTCCCCGCTGTGTCCCAATGTGTCCCGCTGTGTCCGGCTGTGCCCCCACTGTGTCCCGTTGTGCCCACAGCTGAGTACCACGCTGTGTAACGCTGTGTGCCCGCTGTATCGACGCTGTGTCCCGCTGGGTCCCGCTGTGTCCTCGCTGTGTTCCCCGCTGTGTCCCGCTGTGTCCCCCGCTGTGTCCTCGCTGTGTCCCCCGCTGTGTCCTGCTGTGTCCTCGCTGTGTCCACCACTGTGTCCCGTTGTGTCCCCAGCTGTGTCCCCCGCTATGTCCCGATGTGTCTACTGCTGTGTCCATGCTATGTCTTGCTGTGTCGCGCTGTGTCCCCCGCTGTGTCCGTTGCTGTGTCCTGCTGTTTTCCCCGCTGTGTCACCAATGTGTCCCGCTGTGTCCTCGCTGTGTCCCGCTGTGTCTCGCTGTGCCCCCACTCTGTCCCGTTGTGTCCACAGCTGGGTACCACGCTGTGAAACCCTGTGTCCCCGCTGTATTGACGCTGTGTCCTGCTGGGTGCCGTTGTGTCCTCGCTGTGTTCCCCGCTGTGTCCCGCTGTGTCCCCCGCTGTGTCCTCGCTGTGTCCCCCGCTGTGTCCTGCTGTGTCCTCGCTGTGTTCCCCGCTGTGTCCCGCTTTGTCCCCCGCTGTGTCCCCCGCTGTGTCCTCGCTGTGTCCCCTGCTGTGTCCCGCTGTGTCCTCACTGGGTCCCCCACTGTGTCCCGCTGTGTCCCCCGCTGTGTCCTGCTGTGTCCGCTGTGTCCCCGCTGTGTGCCTGCTGTGTCCCGCTGTGTCTCCACTTTGTCCCGCTGTGTCCCACTGTGTCCCCGCTGTGTCCCGCTGTGTCCCGCTGTGTCCCCGCTGTGTGCCCGCTGTGTCCCGCTGTGTACCCCGCTGTGTCCAGCTGTGTCACCGCTGTGTCTCGCTGTGGCCACTCTCTGTCTCCGCTGTCCCCCGGTGTGTCCATGCTATGTCTTGCTGTGTCGCGCTCTGTCCCCCGCTGTGTCCCCCGCTTTTTCCTGCTGTGTCCCGCAGTGTCCCCGCTGTGTCCCGCTGTGTAACACTGTGTCCCGTGGTGTCCCACTTTGTCCCACGTTGTGTCCCCCGCTGAGTCCCCTCTGTGTCGCCGCTGTGTCCCCCTGTGTCCTCACTGTGTCCCCTGCTGTCTCCCGCTTTGTCCCCCGCTGTGTCCCGCTGTGTCCACTGCTAGGTCCCCGCTGGGTCCCGCTGTGTCTCGCTGTTTCCCGCTGTGTCCTCGCATTGTCCCATGCTCTGTTCCGCTGTGTCCCCCGCTGTATCCCGCTGTGTCCCCCGCTGTGCCCCGCAGTGTCCCGCTGTGTCCCGCTGTGACCCACTGGGTCCCCCGCTGTGTCCCGCTGTGTCCCCCGCTGTGCCCCGCTGTGTCCCGATGTGTCCCGCTCTGTCCCCCACTGTGTCCCCCGCTGAGTCCTCTATGTGTCGCCGCTGTGTCCCGCTGTGTCCTCGCTGTGTCCCCTGCTGTCTCTCGCTTTGTCCCACGCTGTGTCCCATTGTGTCCCGCTGTGTCCCCTGCTGTGTCCTGCTGTGTTCCCGCTGTGTCCCAAGCTGTGTCCCGCTGTGTCCCGCTGTGTGCTCCGCTGTGTCCCACTATGTTCCCGCAGTGTCCCCGCTGTGTCCCCGCTGTGTCCTCGCTGTGTTCCCCGCTGTGTCCCGCTGTGTCCCCCGCTGTGTCTCGCTGTGTCTACTGCTGTGTCCCCACTGTGTCCCACTGTGTCTCGCTGTGTCCCGCTGTGTCCTCGCTGTTTCCCACGCTGTGTTCTGCTGTGTGCTCGCTGTGTCACCCGCTGTGTCCCGTTGTGTCCCCAGCTGTGTACCCCACTGTGTCCTGCTGTGTCCCCGCTGTATCGACGCTGTGTCCCGCTGGGTCCCGCTGTGTCCTCCCTGTGTTCCCCACTGTGTCCCTCTATGTACCCCTCTGTGTCCCTCGCTGTGACCCGCTGTGTCCCGCTGTGTACTGCTGTGTTCCCCGCTGTGTCCCGCTGTGTCCCGCTGTGTCCCCGCTGTGACCCAATGTGTCCACGCTGTGTCCCCGCTGGGTCCTGCTGGTTCTCACCTGATTTCCCCCGCAGTGTCCCGCTGTGTCCGG
>NW_012309543.1:0-2472 GCF_000151885.1 Dipodomys ordii | reverse complement strand
TGTCCTGCTTTGTCCCCAGCTGTGTCCCCCGCTGAGTACCCTCGGTTTCCTGCTGTGTCCCGCTGTGTTCCGTGGTGTCCCGCTTTGTCCCCCACTGTGTCCCCAGCTGAGTCTCCGCTGTGTCCCCGCTGTGTCCCCGCTGTGTCCCGCTGTGTCCTCGCTGTGTCCCCCGCTGTCTCTCGCTCTGTCCCCCGCTGTGTCTCACGCTTTATCCCGTCTGTGTCCCACTCTGTCCCGCTGTGTCCCGCTGTGTCCACCACTGTGTCCCTTTGTGTCCCCAGCTGTGTAACCCGCTGTGTAACGCTGTGAATCCCGCTGAATCGAGGCTGTGTCCCGCTGGGTCCCGCTGTGTCCTTGCTCTGTTATTCGTGGTGTCCCCCTGTGTCCCCCGCTGTGTCCCCCGCTCTGTCCTACTGTGTCCCCCGCTGTGTCCCTGCTGTGTCCCCGCTGTGTCCCCCACTGAGTCCCCTCAGTGTCCTGCTGTGTCCTCACTGTGTGCCCCGCTCTCTCCCACTTTGTCCCACGCTGTGTCCCACTGTGTCCTCGCTGTGTCCCCCGCTGTGTCCCGCTATGTCCCCGCTGTGTCCCAAGCTGTGTCCCGCTGTTTACCCCGCTGTGTCCTGCTATGTTCCCGCAGTGTCCCCGCTGTGTCCCTGCTGTGTCCTGCTGTGTCGTCGATGTGTTCCCCGCTGTGTTCCGTTGTGTCCCCAGCTGTGTACCCCGCTGTGTCCCGCTGTGTCCCCGCTGTATCGACGCTGTGTCCCGCTGTGTCCCGCTGTGTCCCGCTTTGTCCCCCGCTGTGTCCCCCGCTGAGTCCCCGCTGTGTCCCCGCTGTGTCCCGCTCTGTCCTCCCTGTGTCCCCCGCTGTGTCCCGCTGTGTCCCCTGCTTTGTCCCGCTGTGTCTACTGCTGTGTTCCTGCTGTGTCCCGCTGTGTCCCCCTGTGTCCTCACTGTGTCCTACGCTGTGTTCCGCTGAGTACTTGCTGTGTCCCCCGATGTGCCCCGTTGTGTCCCCAGCTGTGTACCCCGCTGTGGCCCACTCTGTCCCCGCTGTATCGACGCTGTGTCCCGCTGTGTCCTCGCTGTGTCCACCGCTGTGTCCCGCTGTGTCCACCGCTGTGTACCGCTGTGTCCCCAGTTGTGTCCCACTGTGTCCCGCTGTGGCCCCCGCTGTGTCCCCCACTGTGTCCCGCTGTGTCCCCCGCTGTCTCCCGCTGTGTCCACTGCTGTGTCCCCGCTGTGTCCCGCTGTTTCCCCCGCTGTGTCCCGCTGTGTCCTCGCTGTGTCTCCCGCTGTGTCCCGCTGTGTCCTCGCTGTGTCCCCTGCTGTGTCCCACTGTGTCCCCCGCTGTGTCCTGATGTGTCCCGCTTTGTCCCGCTGTGTCCCTGCTGTGACCCTCAGTGTCCTGGTGTGTCCCCGCTGTGGCCCCTCTGTGTCCCGCTGTGTCCCGCTCTGTCCCTGCTGTGTCCTACTGTGTCCCGCTGTGTCCCCGCTTTGTGCCGCTGTGTCCCGCTGTGTACTCCGTTGTGTCAGGCTGTGTCCCCCGCTTTGTCCCGCTGTGTCCCCGCAGTGTCCCCGCTGTGTCCCGCTGTGTCACACTGTGTCCCATGGTGTCCTGCTTTGTCCCCAGCTGTGTCCCCTGCTGAGTACCCTCGGTGTCCTGCTGTGTTCCGCTGTGTTCCGTGGTGTCCCGCTTTGTCCTCCGCTGTGTCCCCAGCTGAGTCCCCGCTGTGTCCCTGCTGTGTCCCCGCTGTGTCCCGCTGTGTCCTCGCTGTGTCCCCCGCTGTCTCCCGCTCTCTCCCCCGCTATGTCTCACGCTTTATCCCGTCTGTGTCCCAATCTGTCCCGCTGTGTCCCGCTGTGTCCACCACTGTGTCCCTTTGTGTCCCCAGCTGTGTAACCCAGCTGTGTAACGCTGTGAATCCCGCTGTATCGAGGCTGTGTCCCGCTGGGTCCCGCTGTGTCCTTGCTCTGTTATTCATTGTGTCCCCCTCTGTCCTCCGCTGTGTCCCCCGCTCTGTCCTACTGTGTCCCCCGCTGTGTCCCGTTGTGTCCTGCTGTGTCACCCGCTGTGTCCCTGCTGTGTCCCAGCTGTGTCACGCTGTGTCCTGCTGTGTCCCGTTGTGTACCGCTGTAACACTGCTGAGTCCCCCTGTGTCCCCGCTGTGTCCTGCTGTGTCATCGCTCTGTCCTCCGCTGTGTCCTGCTGTGTCCTCTGCTGTGTCCCGCTGTGTCAGTCTTTGACTCGCTATATCCAGCTGTGACCCACGCTGACTCACCGCTGAGTCCCGCTCTGTCCCTGCTGTGTCCTGCTGTATCCTGCTCTGACACAGCTTTATGCCCGCTGTGTCCCTCTGTGTACTGCTTTATGTAACGCTATGTCCCCCGCTTTGTCCCGCTGTGTCACCGCAATGTCCCTATGAGTCCCCCTCTGTGTCCCCCACTGTGTCTGATTGTGTCCCCATCTGTGTC
>NW_012309542.1:0-2472 GCF_000151885.1 Dipodomys ordii | reverse complement strand
TACAGCGGGGGACAGAGCGGGAGACAGCGGGGGACACAGCGAGGACACAGTGGGACACAGCGGGACACAGCGTCGATACAGCGGGGACACAGTGGGCCACAGCGGGGTACACAGCTGGGGACACAACGGGGCACATCGGGGACACAGCAAGGACTCAGCGGAACACAGCGTGGGACACAGTGAGGACACAGGGGGACACAGCGGGACACAGAGGGACACAGCAGGAACAAAGCAGTAAACACAGCGGGACACAGCAGGGGACACAGCGGGACACAGCGGGGGACACAGGGAGGACAGAGCGGGACAAGGCGGGGACACAGCGGGAACTCAGCAGTGGACACAGCGGGGGACAAAGCGGGACACCACGGGACACAGCGGGACACAGCGGGGACAAGGGGGAGACAGAGCGGGACACAGCGAGGACATAGCGGGACACAGCGGGGGACACAGCAGGACACAGCGGGGGACACAGCGAGGACACAGCGGGAAACAGCGGGGGACACAGCGAGGACACAGTGAGGACCCAGCGGGACACAGCGGGACACAGCGTCAATACAGCGGGGACACAGCGTTACACAGTGTGGTACATCGCTGTGGACACAAAGGGACACAGTGGGGGCACAGCGGGACACAGCGGGACACAGTGATACACAGCGGGGACAAAGCGTGAGACACAGCGGGGGACAGAGCGGGAGACAGCGGGGGACACAGCGAGGACACAGCGGGACACAGCGGTGACACAGCGGGGGACACAGTGGGACACAGAGGGGGACACAGCGAGGACACAGCGGGACAAAGCAAGACACAGCGTGGGACAAAGTGGGAGGCAGAGGGGGACACAGCGAGGACACAGCGGGACACAGCGGCGACACAGAGGGGACTCAGCGGGGGACCAAGCGGGAGACAAAGCAGGGCACAGCGGGGGACCCAGCGAGGACACAGCGGGACACAGCGGGGGACACAGCGAGGACACAGCGAGGGACACAGCCGGACACAGCGGGGAACACAGCAAGGACACAGAGGGACCCAGCGGGACACAGCGTCGATACAGCGGGGACACAGCGTTACACAGCGTGGTACACAGCTGTGGACACAACGGGACACAGTAGGGGCTCAGCGGGACACAGCGGGACACAGTGGGACACAGCGGGGACAAAGCATGAGACACAGTGGGGGACAGAGCGGGAGACAGCGGGGGACAAGGCAAGGACACAGCGGGACACAGCGGTGACACAGCGGGGACTCAGCGGGGGACACAGCGGGGGACAAAGCAGGACACCACGGAACACAGCGGGACTCAGCGGGAAACAGCGGTGACCCTGCGGGGACACAGCGGAACACAGTGGGGGACAGAGCGTGGGAGAAAGCGAGACACAGCGGGGACAAAGCTGGACACAGCGGGGTACACAGCGGGACACAGCGGGGAAACAGCGGGAACACAGTGGGACACAGCGGGTCACAGCAGGGACACAGCGGGACACAGCGGGACAAAGCTGGACACAGCGGGGTACACAGCGGGACACAGCGGGGGACGCAGCGAGGACACAGCGGGACACAGCGGGGGAAACAGCAGGGGACAGTGGAGACAGAGAGGGGCCACAGTGGGACACAGCGGTGACACAGCTGGACACAGCGGGGAACACAGCGGGACACAGCGGGAACACAGTGGGGACACAGCGGGGGAAACAGCGGGACACAGCGGACACAGTGGGGGACACAGCGAGGACACTGCGGGACACAATGGGGGACACAGCGGGACACAGCGGGGGACAGAGCGATACACAGCGGGGACACAGCAGTGGACACAGCCGGACACAGTGGGGGACACAGCGGTACACAGCGGGGGACACAGCCGGCTACACAGCAGTACACAGCGGGGGACACAGCGGGACACAGCGGGGACACAGCAGTGGACACAGCGGAACACAGCGGGGGACACAGCGGGACACAGCGAGACACAGCGGGGGACACAGTAGGACACAGATGTGGACTGAGCGGGGGACACAGCGGGGACACAGCAGGGACACAACGGAGGACACAGCGGGACACAGCGGGACACAGCGGGGACACAGCGGGACACAGTGGGACACAGCAGGGGACACAGCGGGGGACAGATATGGGACACAGCGGGACACAGCGAGGACAGAGCTGGACACAGCGGGGTACACAGCGGGAAACAGCGAGCACACAGCGGGGACAAAGCGGGACACAGCGGGACACAGCGGGACACAGCGGGGGACACACCGGGACACAGCGGGGGACACAGCGAGGACACATTGGGACACAGGGGGGACACAGCAAGACTCAGCGGGGGACACAGCGAGTACACAGCGAGGACACATTGGGACACAGGGGGGACACAGTGGGACTCAGCGGGGGACACAGCAGTACACAGCGGGACACAGTGGGGACACAGCAGGGACACAACGGAGGACACAGCGGGACACAGCGGGACACAGTGGGGGACAAATT
>NW_012309541.1:0-2472 GCF_000151885.1 Dipodomys ordii | reverse complement strand
TCACAGAAGTAGAATCCGAAGAACAGAAGAAGAAGAAGCAGAAGAAACAGAAGCAAAAGAAACAGAAGAAGGAGAAGAGCAGAAGCAGAAGCAGAAGGAGAAGCAGAAGGAGAAATTGAAGCAGAAGGAGAAGAAGAAGCAGAAGGAGAAGCTGAAGAAAGAGAAGGAGAAGCAGAAAGAGAAGCAGAAAGAGAAGCACAACGAGAAGCAGGAGAAGCAGAAGCAGGAGAAGCAGAAGCAGAAGAAACATAAGAAGGAGAAGAAGCAGAAGCAGAAGGAGAAGCAGAAACAGAAGGAAAAGCAGAAATAGAAGCAGGAGCAGCAGAAGAAGCAGCAGCAGGAGAAGCAGAAGCAGGAGGAGCCGAAGAAGCAGAAGGAGAACCTGAAGCATAAGGAGATACAGGAGAAGCAGAAGAAGCAGAATCTGGAGAAGCAGAAGGAGAAGCAGAAGAAACAGAAGAAGCAGAGGCAGTAGCAGAAGAAGCAGAAGATTCAGAAGCAGAAGGAGAAGCAGAAAGAAAAGCAGAAGAACGACAAGGAGAAGGAGAAGGAGAAACAGGAGTAGAAGCAGAAAGAGAAGCAGAAGAAGGAGCAGTAGAAGGAAAAGCAACAGGAGAAACAGAAAGAGCAGCAGAAGGAGGAGCAGGAAATGCAGAAACAGGAGAAGAACAAGCAGAAGAAACAGGAGAAGGACAAGAAGCAGAAGCAGAAGGAGAAGCAGAAAGAGAAGGAGGGGAAGCAGAAGAAGCAGAAGCAGGAGAAGCAGAAGCATAAGAATCCGAAGAAGCAGAAGGAGAACCTCAGGGAGAAGGAGAAGCAGGAGAAGCAGAAGAAGCAGAATCTGGACAAGCAGAATGAGAATCAGAAGGAGAAGCAGAAGCACAAAGAGAATCAAAAGCAGAAGGAGAAGTAGAAGAAACAGAAGAAGTAGAAGCAGTAGCAGTTGTAGCAGAAGCAGAACGAGAAGCAGAACGAAAAGCAAAAGAACAAGAAGGAGAAGGAGAAACAGAAGGAGAAGCAGAAGGAGAAGCAGAAAGAGAAGCAGGTAAAGCAGAAGAAGAAGAAGCAGAAGAAGAATAATAAGGAGAAGCAGAAGAAGGAGAAGGAGAAGCAGAAGCAGAAAAATATGCAGAAGGAAAAGCAGAAGAAGCAGAAGCAGAAGGAGAAGCAGGAAAAGCAGAAGAAGCAGAAGCAAAAGGAGAAGCAAAAGAAGGAGAAGGAGAAGCAGAGGCAGAAGAAAAGCATAAGGCCAAGCACAAGCAGAAGGAGATGCAGAAGGAGAAGCAGAAGAAGCAGAAGATGAAGGAGAAGCAGAAGTAGGAGAAGGAGAAGGAGGAGAAGCAGAAGCAGAAGGAGAAGCAGAAGCGGAATGAGAAGCAGAAAGAGAAGCAGGAGAAGCACAAGAAGCAGAAGCAGGAGAAGCCGAAAGAGAAGAAGCAGAAGAAGCAGAATCAGAATCAGAAGTAGAAGCAGAAGGAGAAGCAGCAGAAGAAGTAGAATTAGAAATTCAGGCAGGAGAAACAGAAGAAGCAGAAGCAGAAGCAGAAGGCGAAGCAAAAAGAGAAGGAAAAGGAGAAGAAGCAGCAGAAGGAGAAGCAGCAGAAGAAGCAGAAAAACAAGCAGGAGAAGCAGAAGCACAAAGAGAAGTAGAAGCAGAAGAAGCAGAAGCAGAAGAAGAAGCAGTAGAAGCATAAGAAGCAGAAGCAGGAGAAGCAGAAACAGAAGAAATAAAGAAACATAAGATGCAGAAGCAGATGGAGAAACAGAAGTAGGAGAAAGAGCAGCAGAAGGTGAAGCAGAAGGAGATGCATAAGCAGAAAGAGAAGCAGAAACAGAAGGAGAAGAAGAAGGAGAAGTTGGAGAATCAGAAGAAGCAGAAGCAGAAAGAGAAGGAGAAGAAGGAGAAGCAGAAGGAGAAGGAAAGGCAGGAGAAGCAGAAGAAGCAGAAGCAAGAGAAGCAGAAGAAGAAGAAACAGAAGAAGGAGAAGGAGGAGAAGGAGAAGCAGAAGCAGAAGGAGAAGCAGAAAGAGAAGCAGAAGAAGCAGAAGAAGCAGTAGCAGGAGAAGCAGAAGCAGAAGAAACAGAAGAAGCCCAAGAAGCAGAAGGAGAACCTGAAGCAGAAGGACAAGCAGAAGCAGCAGAAGCTGGAAAAGCAGAAGCAGAAGAAACAGAACAAGGAGAAGAAGCAGAAGCAGAACGAGAAGCAGAAGAAGAAGAAGGAGAAAGAGAAGGATTAGGAGTAGGAGGAGCAGAAGGAGAATCAGAAGCAGAAAGAGAAGCAGAAGGAGAAGCAGAAGGAGAAACAGAAGAAGTAGAAGTAGGAGAAGCAGAAGCAGAATGAGAATGAGAAGCACAAGAAGGAGAAATTGAAGGAGAAGGAGAATGAGACGGAGAAGCAGAAGGAGAAGTAGGAGAAGCAGAAGAAGAAGCAGGAGAAGCAGAAGCAGAAGAAACAGAAGAAGGAGAAGAGCA
>NW_012309540.1:0-2472 GCF_000151885.1 Dipodomys ordii | reverse complement strand
GCAGGGGACAAGCGTGGACACAGCGGGACATAGCGGGTTCACAGCGGGGACACAGCGGGGGACACAGCAGGGACACAGCGGGACACAGCGGGACACAGCGGGGACACAGCGGGGACACAGCGGGACACAGCGGGATACAGCGGGGACACGGCGGGGACAAAGCAGGGACACAACAGTGGACACAGCAAGGACACAGCAGGACACAGCAGACATAATGGGGACACAGCGGGGGACACAGCGGTGACACAGCGGGGACAAAGCGGGGGACACAGCGTGGGACAGAGAGGGACACAGCGGGGACACAGAGGGGGACACAGCGGGACACAGCAGGGACACACCGGGGATACAGCGGGGGAAACATCTGTACACAGCGGGACACAGCAGGGACTCAGCGGGACACAGCGGGTACACTGCGGTGACAGAGCGGGTCACAGAGGGGAGACAGCGGGATACAGCGGGGGACCCAGAGGGACACAGCTGAGAACACAGAAGGACACAGCGGGACACAACGGGGGACAGAGGGGACACAGCGGGACACAGAGTGACACAGCAGGGGACAGCGGGGACACACCAGGGGAAAACAGGGACACAGCAGGGACACAGAGGGGGACACAGCGTGGACAAAGCGGGACAGAGCAGGGGACACAGCGGGGGACACAGAAGAACAGAGCAGGGACACAGCGGTGGCCTCAGCGGGGGACACTGCGGGACGCAGCGGGGGACACAGGGGGACACAGCGGGACACAGCGGGGGACAAAGCGGGGGACACAGCGGGACACAGCGGAACACAGCGGGGACACAGCAGGGGACAGCAGGGACACAGCGGGGGATAAGGGGGATACAGCGGGGGACAAATCGGGGGACACAGCGGGGAACACAGCGAGGACACAGCGGGGGACAAAGCGGGACACCACGGGACACAGTGTGACACAGTGGGACACAGCGGGGACACTGCAGGGACACAGCGGGACAAAGCAGGGGACACAGCGGGACACAGCGGGGACACAGCTGTACCCTGCAGGGTACACAGCGGGACACAGCAGGCACACAGTGGGGACACAGCGGTACACAGCGGGACACAGCAGGGACAGAGTGGGACAGAGCGGGACACAGCGAGGACACATTGGACTCACCGGGGACACAGCAGGTACACAGTGGGGTTACACAGCGGGACACAGCGGGGGACACAGAGGGGTACAGAGTGGGATACAGCGGGGAACACAGCGAGGACCCAGCGGGACCCAGCGGGACACAGCGTCGATACAGCGGGGACACAGCGGGACACAGCGGGTTACATAGCTGGGG
Source organism: Dipodomys ordii (assembly GCF_000151885.1). Classification (NCBI taxonomy): domain Eukaryota; kingdom Metazoa; phylum Chordata; class Mammalia; order Rodentia; family Heteromyidae; genus Dipodomys; species Dipodomys ordii. The sequence continues at coordinate 1,167 of NW_012309540.1, read as the reverse complement.
ACACAAAGAGACACATCGGGGGACACAGAGAGAACACAGCGGAACACAGCGTGGGACACAGCGAGGACATAGCGAGGACACAGCGGGACACAGCAGGACACAGCAGGGACACAGCAGTAGACACAGGGGAACACAGCGGGGTACACAGCGGGACACAGCGGGGGACACAGCGAGGACACAGGGGGAACCAGCGGGACACAGCGTCGATACAGCAGGGACACAGCGGGACACAGCGGGGTACACAGCTGGGGACACAACGGGACATAGCAGGGGACACAGCAAGGACACAGCGGAACACAGCGTGGGACACAACGAGACACAGTGGGACACAGCGGGGACACAGCAGGGACACAGCAGTGACACAGCGGGGGACACAGCGGGACAAAACGGGACACAGCGGGGGACACAGCAGGACACAACGGGGACCACAGCGAGGACACAGCAGGACCCAGCTGGACACAGCGTCGATACAGCAGGGACACAGCAGGACACAGGGGGGTACACAGCTGGGGACAAAAAGGGACACAGTGGGGGACACAGCGGGACACAGCGGGACACAGTGGGACACAACGGGGACAAAGCATGAGACACAGAGGGGGACAGAGCGGGAGACAGCAGGGGACACAGCGAGGACACAGCGGGACACAGCGGGGACACAGCGGGGACTCAGCGGGGGACACAGTCGGGGACAAAACGGGACACCACGGAACACAGCGGGACACAGCGGGAAACAGTGGTGACCCTGTGGGGACACAGCGGGATACAGCGGAAGACACAGTGGGACACAGCGGGGGACACAGCGGAACACAGTGGGGGACAGAGCGTGGGACACAGCGAGACACAGCGGGGACCAAGCTGGACACAGCGAGGTGCACAGCGGGACACAGCGGGGACACAGCGAGACACAGCGGGACACTGCGTGGACAATGCGGGAACATAGCGGGACACAGCGGGGTACACAGCGGGACACAGCTGGACACAACGGGGACAGAGCGGGACAGAGTGTGACACAGCGAGGACACATTGGGACACAGCAGGGACACAGCGGAACTCAGCGGGGGACACAGCAGTACACAGCGGGACACAGCGGGACACACCGGGGACACAGCAGGGACACAGAGGGGGACACAGCGGGACACAGCGGGGGACACAGAAGGGTACACAGCG
>NW_012309539.1:0-2472 GCF_000151885.1 Dipodomys ordii | reverse complement strand
TGTGTCCCCCGCTGTGTCGCGCTGTGTCCGGCTGTGTCCCGCTCTGTCCCCGCTGTGTCCCTCTGTGTCCCCGCTGTGTGCCTGCTGTGTCCCGCTGTGTCTCCCGCTTTGTCCCACTGTGTCCCATTGTGTCCCTGCTGTGTCCCGCTGTGTCCCGCTGTGTCCCCGCTGTGTGCCCGCTCTGTCCCGCTGTGTACCCCGCTGTGTCCAGCTGTGTCACCGCTGTGTCTCGCTGTGGCCACTCTCTGTCTCCACTGTCCCCCGCTGTGTGCCCCGCTGTGGCCCGCTGTGGCCCGCTGTGGTCCCCGCTTTGTCCTGCTGTGTCCCGCAGTGTCGCCACTGTGTCCCGCTTGTAACACTGTGTCCCATGGTGTCCGACTTGTCCCACAATGTGTCCCCCGCTGAGTACCCTCTGTGTCGCCACTGTGTCCCACTGTGTCCTCGCTGTGTCCCCCGCTGTGTCCCGCTGTGTCCTCCCTGTGTCCCCCGCTGTGTCCTGCTGTGTCCTCGCTGTGTCCCGCTGTGTCTCGCTGTGCCCCCACTGTGGCCCGTTGTGTTCACAGCTGTGTACCACGCTGTGTAACGCTGTGTCCCCGCTGTATCGACGCTGTGTACCGCTGGGTCCCGCTGTGTCCTCGCTGTGTTCCCCGCTGTGTCCCGCTGTGTCCCCCACTGTGTCCCCCGCTGTGTCCCTATGTGTCCCACGCTTTGTCCCCCTGTGTCCTCGCAGTTTCCCCGCTGTGTCCCGCTGTTTCACACTGTGTTCTGTGGTGTCCCGATTTGTCCCCCGCTGTGTCCCCCGGTGAGTCGCCGCTGTGTCCCCGCTTTGTCCCGCTGAGTCCTCCATGTGTCTCCCTCTGTGTCCCGCTGTGTCCCCCGCTGTGTCCCGCTGTGTCCACTGCTGGGACCCGGCTGTGTCCCGCTGTGTCCTCACTGTGTCCCACTCTGTGTTCCGCTGTGTCCTCGCTTTGTCCCCCGCTGTGTCCCGCTGTGTCCCCCGCTGTGCCCTGCAGTGTCCCGCTCTGTCCCGCTGTGTCCTCGCTATGTCACGCTGTGTTCCGCTGTGTCCCCCACTGTTTCCCCTGCTGTGTCCAGCTGTGTCCCCCACTGTGTCCCACTCTGTCCCCCTCTGTGTCCCGCTGTGTCCCCCGCTGTGTCCCACTGTGTCCACGCAGTGTCACTTCTGTTTCCTGCTGTGTCCCACTGAGTTCCGTGGTGTCCCTCTTTGTCTCCCACTGTGTCCCCCGCTGTGTCCCGCTGTGTCCGACTGTGTCCCGCTGTGTCCCGCTGTGTCCCACTGCGTCCCGCTGTGTCCCGCTGTGTCCCCACTGTGTCCCGCTGGGTCCCGCTGTTTCCCCCGCTGTGTACCGCTGTGTCCCCGCAGGTTCACCGCTGTTTCACGCTGTGTCCTGCTGTGTTCCGTGGTGTCCTGCTTTGTCCCCCGCTGTGTCCCGCTGTGTCCACTGCTGGGTCTCCGCTGGGTCCCGCTGTGTCTCGCTGTTTCCCGCTGTGTCCTCGCATTGTCCCATGCTGTGTTCCGCTGTGTCCTTCCTGTGTCCCCCGCTGTGTCCCGCTGTGTCCCCCGCTGTGCCCCGCAGTGTCCCGCTGTGTCCCGCTGTGTCCACGCTGTGTCCCACTGTGTCCCCCGCTGTGCCCCACAGTGTCCCGCTGTGTCCCGCTCTGTCCCCCACTGTGTCCCCCACTGAGTCCTCTATGTGTCGCCGCTGTGTCCCGCTGTGTCCTCGCTGTGTCCCCTGCTGTCTCCCGCTTTGTCCCACGCTGTGTGCCACTGTGTCCCGCTGTGTCCTCGCTGTGTCCCCTGCTGTGTCCTGCTGTGTTCCCGCTGTGTCCCAAGCTGTGTCCCGCTGTGTCCCGCTGTGTGCCCCGCTGTGTCCCACTATGTTCCCGCAGTGTCCCCGCTGTGTCCCCGCTGTGTCCTCGCTGTGTTCCCCGCTGTGTCCCGCTATGTACCCCTCTGTGTCCCTCGCTGTGACCCGCTGTGTCCCGCTGTGTACTGCTGTGTCCCCCGCTGTGTCCCGCTGTGTCCCAATGTGTCCACGCTGTGTCCCGCGCTGGGTCCCGCTGGGTCCCCCCTGTTTCCCCCGCTTTGTCCCGCTGTGTCCGGCTGTGTCCCCCGCTGTGTCCCCCGCTGTGTCCCCCACAGTGTCAGCGCTTTGTCCCGCTGTGTCCTCACTGTGTCCCCCGCTGTCTCCCGCTCTGTATCCCGCTGTGTCTCAAGCTTTGTCCCCGCTGTGTCCCACTGTGTCCCGCTGTGTCCCGCTGTGCCCCTACTGTGTCCCGTTGTGTTCACAGCTGTGTACCACGCTGTGTAACGCTGTGTCCCCGCTGTATCGACGCTGTGTAGCGCTGGGTCCAGCTGTGTCCTCGCTGTGTTCCCCGCTGGGTCCCGCTGGGTCCCCCCTGTGTGCCCTGCTGTGTCCCGCTGTGTCCTCGCTGTGTCCCCCTCTGTAT
>NW_012309538.1:0-2472 GCF_000151885.1 Dipodomys ordii | reverse complement strand
AACTTCTCCTTCTTCTTCTCCTTGTATTTCTGCTTCTCTTTCTGCTTCTGCATCTCCTTCTGCTTCACCTTCTGCTGCTCCTTCTCCTTCTTCTGTTTCTCCCTCTGCTTCTGCTTCTTATGCTTCTTCTTATTCTTCTGATTCTGCTTCTCCTGCTTCTGCTTTTATGCTTCTACTGCTTCTTCTTCTGCTTCTTCTGCTTCTACTTCTCTTTCTGCTTCTGCTTCTCCTGCTTGTTTTTCTGCTTCTTCTGCTGCTTTTTCTACTTCTCCTTCTGCTTCTCTTTTTGCTTCTCCTTCTGCTTCTGCTTCTTCTGTTTCTCGTGCCTGGATTTCTGGTTCTACTTCTTCTGCTGCTTCTCCTTCTGCTTCTGCTTCTCCTTCTGCTTCTGTTTCTGCTTCTTCTCTTTCGGCTTCTCCTGCTTCTGCTTCTTGTCCTCCTCCTGCTTCTCTTTCTGCTTCTCATTCTGCTTCTGCTTCTCCTTCTGCTTCTGCTTCTCCTCCTTCTCCTTCTCCTACTTCGGCTTCTCTTTCAGCTTCTGCTTCTTCTGCTTCTCCTGCTTCTCCTTCTGCATCTACTTCTGCTTGTACTTGTCCTTATGCTTCTTCTTCTGCCTCTGCTTCTCCTTCTCTTTCTTTTGCTTCACCTTTTGCTTCTGCTTCTTCTGCTTTTCCTGCTTCTCCTTCTGCTTCTGCTTCTTCTGCTTCTCCTTCTGCATCTTCTTCTGCTTCTCCTTCTCCATTTTCTGCTTCTCCTTCTGATTCTCCTTCTGCTTCTTCTTCTTCTGCTTTACCTGCTTCTCCTTCTGCTTCTCCTTCTGCTTCTCCTTCTGCTTCTCCTTCTCCTTCTTGTTCTTCTGCTTTTCGTACTGCTTCTGCTACAACTGCTACTGCTTCTACTTCTTCTGTTTCTTCTGTTTCTCCTTCAGCTTTTGATTCTCTTTCTGCTTCTGCTTCTCCTTCTGCTTCTCATTCTGCTTCTAAAGATTCTGCTTCTTCTGCTTCTCCTGCTTCTCCTTCTGCTTCAGGTTCTGCTTCTGCTTCTTCGGAATCTTATGCTTCTGCTTCTCCTGCTTCTGCTTCTTCTGCTTCCCCTCTTTCTCTTTCTGCTTCTCCTTCTGTTTCTGCTTCTCCCTCTGCTTCTGCTTCTTATGCTTCTTTTTTATCTTCTGCTTCTCTTGCTTCTGCTTCTTGTGCTTCTACTGCTTCTTCTTCTGCTTCTGCTTCTTCTGCTTCTACTTCTCTTTCTGCTTCTGCTTCTCCTGCTTGTTTTTCTGCTTCTTCTGCTGCTTCTCCTTCTGCTGCTTCTTCTACTTGTCCTACTGCTTCTCTTTTTGCTTCTCCTTCTGCTTCTGCTTCTTCTGTTTCTCCTGCCTGAATTTCTGGTTCTACTTCTTCAGCTGCTTCTCCTTCTGCTTCTGCTTCTACTTCTGCTTCCGATTCTGCTTCTTCTGTTTCTTCTCTTTCGGCTTCTCCTGCTTCTGCTTCTTGTGCTTCTCCTGCTTCTCTTTCTGGTTCTCATTCCGCTTCTGCTTCTCCTTCTGCTTCTGCTTCTCCTCCTTCTCCTTCTCCTACTTCTGCTTCTCCTTCATCTTCTGCTTCTTCTGCTCCTCCTGCTTCTCCTTCTGCATCTCCTTCTGCTTGTGCTTGTCCTTATGCTTCTTCTTCTGCCTCTGCTTCTCCTTCTCCTTCTTTTGCTTCTCCTTTTGCTTCTACTTCTTCTGCTTTTCCTGCTTCTCGTTCTGCTTCTGCTTCTTCTGCTTCTCCTTCTGCAACTTCTTTTGCTTCTGCTTCTCCTTCTTCTGCTTCTCCTTCTTATTCTCCTACTGCTTCTCCTTCTGTTTCCCTTCACCTTCTTGTTCTTCTGCTTTTCCTTCTGCTTCTCCTTCTACTTCTGCTACCACTGCTACTGCTTCTACTTCTGATGTTTCTTCTGCTTCTCCTTCTGCTTTTGATTCTCTTTCTGCTTCTGCTTCTCCTTCTGCTTCTCCAAATTCTGCTTCTTCTGCTTCTCCTGCTTCTTGTCCTTCTCCTGTTTCTTCTGCTTCTGCTTCTCCTGTTTCTGCATCTCCTGCTTCTCCTTCTGCTGCTCTTTCTGCTTCTCCTGCTGCTTTTCCTTCTCCTGCTCCTTCTTCTGCTTTTCTTTTTGCTTCTCCTTCTGTTTCTCCTTCTCCTTCTCGTTCTTCTGCTTTTCCTTCTGCTTCTCCTTCTGCTTCTGCATCTTCTGCTTCTTCTGCTACTGCCTCTGCTTCTTCTGTTTCTTCTGCTACTCCATCTGCTCTCCCTCTGCCTTTGTTTCTCTTTCTGAATCTGCTTCTCCCTCCGGCTTCACAAAATACAGCTTCATATGCTTCTAATGCTCCACATCTGATTCAAGGTCCGGCATCTCCATCCGGCTTCTTCTTCTTCTGGCTTAACTGATTCCCATACTGCATTCCCATCCGGTATCCCTTCTCCTTCTGGGTCTCTGGAT
>NW_012309537.1:0-2472 GCF_000151885.1 Dipodomys ordii | reverse complement strand
GAGGGGTACACAGCAGGACCCAGCGGGGAACACAGCAAGGACTCATGCGGGGACACAGCGGGACACAGCGGGTTACACAGCTGCGGACACAAAGGGACACATCGGGGGACATAGCGAGGATACAGCGGAACACAGCATGGGACACAGCGAGGACACAGCGGGACACAGCGGGACACAGCAGGGACACAACAGTAGACACAGCGGGACAAGCGGGGGACACAGCGAGACACAGTGGGACACATGGGTGACACAGCAGTTCACAGCGGGACACAGCCGGACACAGCATGGACACCCCGGAGAACAGCGGGGACACAGCCTGGACACAGCGGGGGACACAGTGGGAAAAAGTGGGGGACACAGTGGGGGACACTGTGGTACACAGCGGGGGACCCAGCGGGGGACACAGCAGGGACACATTGGGACACAGCGAGGACACAGCCGGACACAGCGGGACACAGCGGGGACACAGCTGGACACAGCAGGACACAGCGGGGGACACAGTGGGACACAGCGGTTCCCAGCAGGGACACAGCGGGACACAGCGGGACACAGCGGGGGACACAGAGGGACACAGCGGGGGACACAGCGGGACACAGCGGGACACAGCAGTTCCCAGCAGGGACACAGCGGGACACAGCGGGACACAGCGGGACACAGCGGGACACAGCGGGGGACACAGCGGGACACAGCGGGGACACAATGGGGGACACAGCGGGACACAGCGGGGGACACAGCTGGGGACACAGCGGGAGACACAGCGGGGACACAGCGCTAAACAGCGGGGACACAGAGGGGACTTACTGGGTGACACATCTGGAGATAAAGCAGGACACCACGGGACAGAGCAGGACACAGTGGGGGACACAGCGGGACACAGCGGTGACACAGCGAGGGACAGCGGGGACAAAGCTGGAGACAGCGGGGACTCAGGGGAGACACATGTGGACACTGAGGGGGACACAGTGGGACACAGCGGGACACAGTGGGGGACACAGCGGGGGATACAGAGGCAAACAGCGGCAAACAGCGGAACATAGCAAGGGACACTGTGGGGGACATAGCGGGACACAGCGTGACACAGCCCAGGACACAGCGAGGACACAGCGGGGGACACAGCTGGGACACAGTGGGGGACACAGCGGGGGACACAGCGGGGGACACAGCTGGCACACAGTGGGGGACACAGCAGGGGACACAGCGGGAACACAGCGGGACACAGCGGGGAAACAGCAGGGACACAGAGGGACACAGCAGGGGATACAGCAGGACACAGTGGGAAACAGCGGGGACAAAGCATGAGACACAGCGGGGGACATAGCGGGAGACAGCGGGGGACACAGCGGGACACAGCAGGGGACACAGCAGGACACAGTAAGGGACATAGCGGTGGACACAGCGAGACACAGTGTGGGACACATCGGGGGACACAGCGGGGACACAGCGGTACACAGTGGGGGACACAGCGGAGACACATCATGACACAGCGGGGGACACAGCGGGACACAGAGTGGGACACAGCGGGACACAGAGGGGGACACAGCGGGGACACAGCGGGACACAACGGAGACACAGCGGTGGACACAGAGGGGACACAGTGGGGGACACAGCGGGACAAAGCGGGGGACATTGCGGGACACAGCCGGGACACAGCGGGGGACACTGTGGGACACAGCGGCTGACACAGCGGGGGACACAGCGGGACACAGCGGGGGACATAGAGGTGGACACAGCGGGACACAGCGGGACACAGCGGGAACACAGAGGGGACACAGCGGGACACAGCGGGGACACAGCTGGACACAGGGGGACACAGCAGGGACAACGCGGGACCTAGTAGGGGACACAGCGGGACACAGTGGGATACAGCGGGTACACAGCAGGACACAGCGGGGGACACAGTGGGGGATACAGCCCACAAAGTGGGGGACACAGTGGGGGACAGAGCGGGGGACACAGCGGGACACAGCGGGGACACAGCGGGACACAGCAGGGAAACAGCAGGGACACAGAGGGACACAGCAGGGGATACAGCAGGACACAGTGGGACACAGCGGGGACAAAGCAAGCATGAGACACAGCGGGGGACAGAGCGGGAAACAGCGGGGGACACAGCGGGACACAGCCGGGGACACAGCGGGACACAGTGGGGGACATAGCGGTGGACACAGTGGGACACAGTGTGGGACACAACGGGGGACACAGCGGGGACACAGCGGGACACAGCGGGGGACACAGCGGAGACACATCGGGACACAGCAGGGGACACTGCGGGACACAGGGGGTACACTGAGGGGTACACAGCGGGGACACAGCGGGACACAGTGGGGACACAGCGGTGGACACAGAGTGGACACAGCGGGGGACACAGTGTGACAAAGCAAGGGACATTGCGGGACACAGCCGGGACACAGCAGAACATCAGCGGGGAAACAGCATGGACACAGCGTGACATAGTGTGGGACACAGCGGGAC
>NW_012309536.1:0-2472 GCF_000151885.1 Dipodomys ordii | reverse complement strand
CAGAGGGGTACACAGCGGGACACAGCGGGGACCACAGCCAGGACCCAGCGGGACCCAGCAGAACACAGCGTCGATATAGCGGAGACACAACGGGAAACAGCGGGTTACGCAGCTGGGGACACAACGGGACACAGCAGGGAACACAGCGAGGACACAGCGGGACACAGCGGGGGACACAGCGGCACACAGTGCGAGACAGAGCATGGGACACAGCGAGACACAGCGAGGACCAACCTGGACACAGCGGGGTACACAGCGGGACACAGCGGGGACAAAGCGGGACACAGCGGACACAGCGGGTCCCAGCAGGGACACAGCGGGGGACACAGCGGGGGACACAGCGGGACACAGCGAGGGACACAGCGGGACACAGCTATGGACACAGCGAGGACACAGCGGGACACAGCGGGGGACACAGCGAGGACACAGCGGGACATAGCGGGGGAAACAGCGGGACACAACAGGGAAACAGCTGTGGACACAGCGGGACACAGCGAGGGACACAGCGGGACACAGCAGGGGACACAGCGGGACACAGTGGGTTACACATTGGAGACACAAAGGGACACAGCGGAGGACACAGAGAGGACACAGCGGAACACAGCATGGGACACAGCGAGGACACAGCGGGACACAGTGGGACACAGTGGAACACAGCAGGACACAGCAGGGACACAGCAGTGGACACAGCGGGGGACACAGCGGGACACAGCGCGACACAGCGGGGACACAGCGGTACTCATGGGGGGACACAGCAATACACAGCAGGACACAGCGGGACACAGCGGGACACAGCAGGGGACAGAGTGGGACACAGAGGGGGACAAAGATGGGTACACAGCGGGTCACAGCGGGGAACACAGCGAGGACACAGCAGGACACAGCGGGACACAGCGTCGATACAGCGGGGACACAGCAGGACACAGCGGGGTACACAGCTGGGGACACAAAGGGACACATCGGGGGACACAGCGAGTACCCAGCAGACCACAGTGTGGGACATAGCGGGACACAGCGGGACACAGCAGGGACACAGCAGTAGACACAGACGGACACAGCGGGGAACACAGCGGGGCATAGCGGGGGACACAGCGAGGACACAGCGGGACCCAGCGGGACACAGCGTCGATATAGCGGGGACACAGCGGGACACAGCAGGGTACACAGCTGGGGAGACAACGGGACACAACAGGGGACACAGCGAGGACACAGCGGAACACAGCGTGGGACACAGCGAGGACACAGCGGGACACAGCAGGAAACAGCGGGGGCACAGCAGGGATACAGCAGGGACAAAGTGGGGGACACAGCGGGACACAACGGGACACAGCAGGGGACACAGCAGGACACAGCGTGGGACACAGCCGGGGACAGAGCCGGACACAACTGGGAACACAGCGAGGACACAGCGGGACACAGCGGGACACATCATCGATACAGCGGGGACACAGGGTTACACAGCGAGTTACACAGCTGGGTACACAATGGGACACAGTGTGGGACACAGCGGGACACAGGGGGGCACAGTGGGACACAGCGTGGACAAAGTGTGAGACACATTGGGGGACAGAGCGGGAGACAGAGGGGGACACAGAGAGGACACAGCGGGACACAGCGGGGACAGAGTGGGGACTCAGCGGGGACACAGTGGGGGACAAAGCGGGACACCAAAGGACACAGTGTGACACAGTGGGACACAGCGGGGTACACAGCAGGGGACACAACAGGAAACAGCGGGGACACAGCGGGACACAGCGGCACACAGCGGGGACAAAGAGGGGGACATAGCGGGGGACACAGCGAGGATACAGCGGGACACAGCGGGGGACACAGCGAGGAAACAGCGGGACATAGCGGGGGAAACAGCGGGACACAACGGGGACACAGCAGTGGACACAGCGGGACACAGCGTGGACACAGCGAGGACACAGCGGGACCCAGCGGGACACAGCTTTGATACAGCGGGGACACAGTGGGACACAGCGGGGACAAAGCGGGGAATAGAGTGGGGGACAGAGCGGGACAGAGCGGGACACAGTGGGACACAGCGGGACACAGCGGGAGACACAGCGGGACACAGAGTGGGACACAGAGGGGTACACAGCGGGATACAGAGGGGAACACAGCGAGGACACAGCGGGGACACAGCGGGACACAGCGGGTTACACAACTGGGGACACAAAGGGACACATCGGGGGACATAGCGAGTACACAGCGGAACACAGCTTGGGACACAGCGAGGACACAGTGGGACACAGCGGGACACAGCTGTTCCCAGCAGGCACACAGCGGGACACAGCAGGGGACACAGAGGGACACAGTGGGGGACACAGCGGGACACAGCAGGCACACAGTGAAGACACAGCGGGACACAGCGGGACACAGCGGGTCCCAGCAGGGACACAGCAGGACACAGCGGGACCCAGCGGGGAAACAACGGGGAATCAAGGGGGGACACAGAGGGACAAAGCG
>NW_012309535.1:0-2472 GCF_000151885.1 Dipodomys ordii | reverse complement strand
GATAAGCAGAAGCAGAAAGAGACGCAGAAGGAGAAGCAGCACGAAAAGTAGGAGAAGCAGGAGAAGCGGAAGCAGGAGAAGCAGAAGAAACAGAAGACGCAGAAGCAGAATGAGAAGCAGAAGGAGAAATTGAAGCAGAAGCAGAAGGAGAAGCAGAAGCAGAAGTAGAAGCAGAAGTAGGAGAAGAAGCAGAAAGAGAAGCAGAAAGAGAAGCAGAAGGAGAAGCAGGAGAAGCAGAAGCAGGAGAAGCAGAAGGAGAAGAAACAGAAGAAGGAGAAGAAGCAGAAGCAGAAGGAGAAGCAGAAACAGAAGGAAAAGCAGAAAGAGAAGCAGGAGAAGCAGAAGAAGCAGCAGCAGGAGAAGCAGAAGCAGAAGAAGCCGAAGAAGCAGAAGCAGAACCTGAAGTAGAAGGAGAAGCAGGAGAAGCAGAAGAAGCAGAACCTGGAGAAGCAGAAGGAGAAGCAGAAGCAGAAAGAGAAGCAAAAGCAGAAGTCGAAGCAGAAGAAACAGAAGAAGCAGAGGCAGTAGCGGAAGAAGCAGAAGATGCCGAAGCAAAAGGAGAAGCAGAAGGAAAAGCAGAAGAACCGGAAGGAGAAGTAGAAGGAGAAACAGAAGGAGAAGCAGAAAGAGAAGCAGAAGAAGGAGCAGGAGAAGGAAAAGCAGCTGGAGAAGCAGAAAGAGCTTCAGAAGGACAAGCAGGAAATGTAGAAACAGGAGAAGCAGAAGCAGAAGAAAAAGGAGAAGGACAAGAAGAAGAAGCAGAAGGAGAAGCAGATACAGAAGGAGAAGCAGAAAGAGAAGGAGGGGAAGCAGAAGAAGCAGAAGCAGGAGAAGCAGAAGCATAAGAATCCGAAGAAGCAGAAGCAGAACCTGAAGCAGAAGGAGAAGCAGGAGAAGCAGAAGAAGCAGAATCTTTAGAAGCAGAATGAGAAGCAGAAGGAGAAGCAGAAGCAGAAAGAGAATCAAAAGCAGAAGGAGAAGCAGAAGAAACAGAAGAAGTAGAAGCAGTAGCAGTTGTAGCAGAAGCAGTAGGAAAAGCAGAAGAACAAGAAGGAGAACGAGAAGGAGAAGGAAAAACAGAAGCAGAAGCAGAAGAAGAATCAGAAGGAGAAGCAGAAGAAGCAGAAGGAGTAGAATCAGAAGGAGAAGCAGAAGAAGGAGGAGAAGCAGCACAAGCAGAAGGAGATGATGAAGGAGAAGCAGGAGAAGCAGAAGAAGAAATAGAAGTAGGAGAAGGAGAAGGAAGAGCAGCAGAAGCAATAGGAGAAGCAGAAGGAGAAGCAGAAGAAGAATGAGAAGCAGACAGAGAAGCAGTGGAAGCAGAAGAAGCAGGAAAAGCAGAAGCAGAAGAAAGAGAAGAAGAAGAAGAAGAAGAAGAAGAAGAAGAAGAAGAAGAAGAAGAAGAAGAAGAAGAAGAAGAAGAAGAAGAAGAAGAAGAAGAAGAAGAAGAAGGAGAAGAAGAAGGAGAAGAAGAAGGAGAAGAAGCATAAGGAGAAGCAGTAGAAGCAGAAGAAGCAGAAGCAGGAGAAGCAGAAGCAGAAGAAAAGTAATAAGCATAAGAAGCAGAATCATTGGAAGAAGGAGAAGGAGCAACAGAAAGACAAGCAGAAGGAGAATCAGAAGGAGAAGCAGAAGAAGGAGAAGAAGAAGCAGAAGAAGCAGCAGAAGGAAAAGCAGAAGCAGCAGAAGATGCAGAAAGAGAAGCAGGAGAAGCAGAAGAAGCAGAAGCAGAAGGAGAAGCAGAAGTAGGAGAAGAAGAAGGAGAAGGAAGGGAAGCAGAAGCAATAGGAGAAGCATTAGGAGAAGCAGAAGCAGAATGAGAAGCAGAATGAGAAGCACTAGAAGAAGAAGAAGCAGGAAAATCATAAGCAGAAGAAAGAGAAGGAGAAAAAGAGGAAGAAGAAGAAGAAGAAGAAGAAGAAGAAGAAGAAGAAGAAGAAGAAGAAGAAGAAGAAGAAGAAGAAGAAGAAGAAGAAGAAGAAGACGAAGAAGAAGAAGCATCAGCATAAAGAGAAGCATAAGGAGAAGCAGTAGAAGCAGAAGAAGCAGAAGCAGGAGAAGCAGAAACAGAAGAAAAAGAATAAGCAAAAGAAGCAGAAGCAGAAGCAGTGGGAGAAGCAGAAGAAGGAGAAGGAGAAGGAGCAGCAGAAGGAGAAGCAGAAGCAGAAAGAGTAGCAGAAACAGAAAGAGAACAAGAAGGAAAAACAGGAGAAGCAGAAGAAGCAGAAGTAGAAGGAGAAAGAGGAGAAGAAGGAGGAGCAGAAGTAGAGTCAGAAGAAACAGAAGAAGAAGAAGCAGAAGAAACAGAAGCAAAAGAAAGAGAAGAAGGAGAAGAGCAGAAGCAGAAGCAGAAGGAGAAGCAGAAGCAGAAGGAGAAGCAGAAAGAGAAGCAGGAGAAGCAGAAAGAGAAGCAGGAGAAGCAGAAGAATCAGGAGAAGCAGAAGCAGAAGAAACAGGAGAAGCCGAAGAAGC
>NW_012309534.1:0-927 GCF_000151885.1 Dipodomys ordii | reverse complement strand
TCAAAAGGGGCCCCATAGGCCCAATGAAGATCAGCCACCACCCTAAAAACCTAGAAAAGAAATGCTTAACCTTATGCATACATTCCATTGGGATGTGGGGTTGCTCATTACCCAGCATTAGTAGCCCAACAGCTAACTATAAGCTTATTTTCTATTCTTTTTTTGGGGGGGGGGTTACTCCAGCTCCTTCAACATGTTTAGGTTTTGGCTTTTTTCTTAACCAACCTCTGGATTTGGGGAGATAGATTGTTGCGGGTTCCATTGGTGTCTGGCTTCCAGAACAATGAGAGGCACTGGCAAGAGTGTATGAAGGTGGGTTATTAATTCCCCCCAGCCCACCATACACACATGGGTAGCCACTTCCACAGCTCCAGGGCCTTTGCTCATCTTATTGCTGGCCTCCATCCTCTTCTTCATAGGACCACACACAACTTCCTTTCAAAGGCACATCTCATTCCCCTCTCCTCTAAGACCCTCTAAAGTTTCTAATCCCAAGGGGAGCGTTCCAAAGGTCCTCCATCCATACCACCTAATCAAGGCTTTGTTTCATACTATCTGGAGGCACGGCTCAAGTGGTAGCGCATCTGCCTAGCTCTGAGTTCAAACCCAGTACTGGTGGGATGGGAGAGTTCTGTTTCACACCAAAGCCCAGCAGTCTGAAAACTGCTCTGGGACCCACGACAGTAGTTGGGAAGAGAATATTTGCAATCAGATGGAATTCTCGCTAGAATGACTACATGCTCATCTCTGTGGTTTGTTTTGTTTTGTTGTCAACCATGGGGCTTGAACTCTGGGCTTGGGCGCTATCCCTCAAGCTCTTCAGCTCAAGGCAAGTGCTCTACCACTTGAGCCACAGTGCCACTTCTGGTTTTCCAGTGGTTTATTGGAGATACGATTCACATGGACTTTCCTGCCTGGGCTGGCTTT
>NW_012309533.1:0-2472 GCF_000151885.1 Dipodomys ordii | reverse complement strand
GGAGAAGTATAAGGAGAAGCAGTAGAAGCAGAAGAAGCAGAAGCAGGAGAAGCAGAAGCAGAAGAAAAAGAATAAGCAAAAGAAGCAGAAGCAGAAGCAGTGGGAGAAGCAGAAGAAGGAGAAGGAGCAGCAGAAGGAGAAGCAGAAGCAGAAAGAGAAGCAGAAACAGAAGGAGAACAAGAAGGAGAAGCAGGAGAATCAGAAGATGCAGAAAGAGAAGAAGAAGGAGAAGCAGAAGTAGAATCAGAAGAAACAGAAGAAGAAGAAGCAGAAGAAACAGAAGCAAAAGAAACAGAAGAAGGAGAAGAGCAGAAGCAGAAGCAGAAGGAGAAGTAGAAGCAGAAGCAGAAGGAGAAGCAGAAAGAGAAGCAGGAGAACCAGAAGAAGCAGGAGAAGCAGAAGCAGAAGAAACAGGAGAAGCCGAAGAAGCAGAAGCAGAATCTGAAGCAGAAGGAGAAACAGAAGAAGCACAATCTGAAGCAGAAGCAGAAGAAACAGAAATAGTAGAATAAGCAGAAGCAGAAGCACCAGGACAAGCAGAAGAACAAGAAGGAGAAGGCGAAAGAGAAGGATTAGGAGTAGGAGAAGCAAAAGGATAAGCTGAAGCAGAAAGAGACGCAGAAGGAGAAGCAGCACAAGAAGGAGAAGCAGAAGCAAGAGAAGCAGAAGAAACAGAAGACGCAGAAGCAGAATGAGAAGCAGAAGGAGAAATTGAAGCAGAAGGAGAAGCAGAAGGAGAAGCAGAAGCAGAAGGAGAATTAGAAGCAGAAAGAGAAGCAGAACGAGAAGCAGGAGAAGCAGAAACAGAAGAAACAGAAGAAGGAGAAGAAGCAGAAGCAGAAGGAGAAGCAGAAACAGAAGGAAAAGCAGAAAGAGAAGCAGGAGAAGCAGAAGAAGCAGCAGCAGGAGAAGCAGAAGCAGAAGAAGCCGAAGAAGCAGAAGCAGAACCTGAAGCAGAAGGAGAAGCAGAAGAAGCAGAATCTGGAGAAGCAGAAGGAGAAGCAGAAGCAGAAAGAGAAGCAAAAGCAGAAGGAGAAGCAGAAGGAGAAGCAGAAGAAACAGAAGAAGCAGAAGCAGTAGCAGAAGAAGCAGAAGATGCAGAAGCAGAAGGAGAAGCAGAAGGAAAAGCAGAAGAACGAGAAGGTGAGGGAGAAGGAGAAACAGAAGGAGAAGCAGAAAGAGAAGCAGATTAAGGAGCAGGAGATGGAAAAGCAGCAGGAGAAGCAGAAAGAGCAGCTGAAGGAGGAGCAGGAGATGCAGAAACAGGAGAAGCATAAGCAGAACAAACAGGAGAAGGACAAGAAGCAGAAGCAGAAAGAGAAGTAGACACAGAAGGAGAAGCAGAAAGAGAAGGATGGGAAGCAGAAGAAGCAGAAGCAGGAGAAGCAGAAGCATAAGAATCCGAAGAAGCAGAAGGAGAACCTGAAGCAGAAGGAGAAGCAGGAGAAGCATAAGAAGCAGAATCTGGAGAAGCAGAAGGAGAAGCAGAAGCAGAAAGAGAATCTAAAGCAGAAGGAGAAGCAGAAGAAACAGAAGAAGTAGAAGCAGTAGCTGTTGTAGCAGAAGCAGAAGGAGAAGCAGAAGGAAAAGCAGATGATCAAGAAGGAGAAGGAGAAACAGAAGGAGAATCAGAAGGAGTATTAGAAAAAGTAGCAGGTAAAGCAGAAGAAGAAGAAGCAAAAGGATATGCAAAAGAAGGAGAAGGAGAAGCAGATTATGAAGCTCTTGGACAAGCTGAAGCAGAACTTGAAGAAGAAGGAGAAGCAGGAGTAAGCAGAAGAAGCAGAAGCTGAAGGAGAAGTAGAAGTAGGAGAAGGAGATGGAGGAGGAGTAGAAGCAATAGGATTAGCAGAAGGAGAAGCAGAAGCAGAATGAGAAGCAGAAAGAGAAGCAGTAGAAGCAGAAGAAGCAGGAAAAGATGAAGCAGAAGAAAGAGAAGAAGAAGAAGAAGAAGAAGAAGAAGAAGAAGAAGAAGAAGAAGAAGAAGAAGAAGAAGAAGATGAAGAAGAAGGAGAAGGAGAAGCATAAGGAGAAGAAGTAGAAGCAGAAGAAGCAGAAGCAGGAGAAGCAGAAGCAGTAGAAAAAGAATAAGCATAAGAAGAAGAATCAGAGGGAGAAGCAGAAGAAGGAGAAGGAACAGCAGAAAGAGAAGTAGAAGGAGAATCAGAAGGAGAATCAGAAGAAGGAGTAGCAGAAGCAGAAGCAGCAGCAGAAGGAGAAGCAGAAGCAGAAAAAGATGCAGAACGAGAAGCAGGAGAAGCAGAAGAAGCAGAAGCAGAAGGAGAAGCAGAAGTAGGAGAAGGTGAAGGAGAAGGAAGTGCAGCAGAAGCAATAGGAGAAGCAGAAGGAGAAGCAGAAGCAGAATGAGAAGCAGAACGAGAAACAGTAGAAGCAGAAGAAGCAGGAAAAGCAGAAGCAGAAGAAAGAAAGGAAGAAGAAGAAGACGAAAAAGAAGGAGAAGAAGAGGAAGAA
>NW_012309532.1:0-2472 GCF_000151885.1 Dipodomys ordii | reverse complement strand
GAAGATCCTGATCAAGGAGAAGATTCAGTAGCAGAAGCTAGTAGGAGAAGCAGAAGAAGGATGAAGCTGAAAGCAGCAGAAGATGAATCTTGATATAGCTGTAGTAGCAGATGAAGAAGCAGCAAGAGAAGCAGAAGTAGAAGATATAGAGAATGTGTAAGAGAAGGATTAGGAGTAGGAGAATCTGAAGGATAAGCAGAAGCAGAAAGAGAAGGAGTAGGAGAAGCAGGAAAAGCAGAAGAAGCAGAAGCAGGAGAAGGAGAAGCAGAATGAAAAGCAGAAGAAGGAGAATTTGAAATAGAAGATGATGCACAAGGAGAAGCAGAAGCAGTAGTAGAAGCAGAAGGAGAAGCAGAAGGAGAAGCATAAAGAGAAACAGAAGAGAAGCAGGAGAAGCAGAAGCAGGAGAAGCAGAAGCAGAAGAAATAGAAGAAGGAGAGAAGCAGAAGCAGAAAGAGAAGCAGAAACAGAAGGAGAAGCAGAAACAGAAGCAGAAGAAGCCGAAGAAGCAAAAGGAGAACTTGAAGCAGAAGGAGAAGCGGGAGACGCAGAAGAAGAAGAATCTGGAGAAGAAGAAGGAGAACCAGAAGGAGAAGCAGAAGCAGAAAGAGAAGCAAAAGCAGAAGGAGAAGCAGAAGAAACAGAAGAAGCAGAAGCAGTAGCAGAAGAAACTGAAGATGCAGAAGCAGAAAGAGAAGCAGAAGAAATAGCAGAAGAACAAGAAGGAGAAACAGAAGGAGAAGAAGAAGGAGAAGCAGAAGGAGAAGCAGGAAAAGAAGAAGAAGCTGAAGCAGACGGAGAAGCAGAAGAAGGAGAAGGAGAAGCAGAAGCAGAAGAAGAAGCAGAAGGAAAAGCACAAGCAGAAGGAGATGCAGAAGGAGAAGCAGGAGAAGCAGAAGAAACAGAAGCAGAAATAGAAAGAGAAGCCGACGAAGAGAAGCCGAACGAGAAGCAGGAGAAGCAGAAGAAGCAGAAGCGGGAGAAGCAGCAGAAGAAGAAACAGAAGAAGGAGAAGGAGCAGAAGGAGAAGCAGAAAGAGAAGCAGGAAAAGCAGAAGAAGCAGAAGCACTAGAAGCAGAAGCAGAAAACAGGAGAAGGACAAGAAGCAGAAGCAGAAGGAGAAGCAGAAACAGAAGGAGAAGCAGAAAGAGAAAGAGGGGAAGCAGAAGAAGCAGAAGCAGGAGAAGCAGAAGCATAAGAATCCGAAGAAGCAGAAGCAGAACCTGAAGCAGAAGGATAAGCAGGAGAAGGAGAAGAAGCAGAATCTGGAGAAGCAGAATGAGAAGCTGAAGTAGAAGCAGAAGCAGAAGCAGAAAGAGAATCAAAAGCAGAAGGAGAAGCAGAAGAAACAGAAGAAGCAGAAGCAGTAGCAGTTGCAGCAGAAGCAGAAGGAGAAGCAGAAGGAAAAGCAGAAGAACGAGAAGGAGAAGGAGAAGCAGAAGGAGAAGCAGAAGGAGAAGCAGAAGAAGCAGAAGGAGAAGCAGAAGGAGAAACAGAAGCAGAAGAAGCAGCAGAAGGAGAAGCAGAAGAAGAAGAAGATGCAGAAGGAGCAGCAGGAGAAGCAGAAGAAGCAGAAGCAGAAGGAGAAGGAGAAGTAGGAGAAGGAGAAGGAAGAGCCAAAGAAGCAATAGGAGAAGCAGAAGGAGAAGCAGAAGCAGAAGGAGAAGCAGAAAGAGAAGCAGTAGAAGAAGAAGAAGCAGGAAAAGCAGAAGCAGCAGAAGGAGAAGAAGAAGAAGAAGAAGAAGAAGAAGAAGAAGAAGAAGAAGAAGAAGAAGAAGAAGAAGAAGAAGAAGAAGAAGAAGAAGAAGAAGAAGAAGGAGAAGGAGAAGAAGAAGGAGAAGGAGAAGGAGAAGCAGTAGAAGCAGGAGAAGCAGAAGCAGAAGAAAAAGAATAAGCATAAGAAGCAGAAGCAGAGGGAGAAGCAGAAGCAGGAGAAGCAGAAGCAGAAGAAGCAGCAGAAGGAGAAGCAGAAGCAGAAGAAGATGCAGAAGGAGAAGCAGGAGAAGCAGAAGAAGGAGAAGGAGAAGGCGAAAGAGAAGGATTAGGAGTAGGAGAAGCAAAAGGATAAGCAGAAGCAGAAAGAGACGCAGAAGGAGAAGCAGCACGAGAAGTAGGAGAAGCAGGAGAAGCAGAAGAAACAGAAGACGCAGAAGCAGAAGGAGAAATTGAAGCAGAAGCAGAAGCAGAAGGAGAAGCAGAAGCAGAAGGAGAAGCAGAAGAAGGAGAAGGAGAAGCAGAAAGAGAAGCACAACGAGAAGCAGGAGAAGCAGAAGCAGGAGAAGCAGAAGCAGAAGAAACATAGGAAGGAGAAGAAGCAGAAGCAGAAGGAGAAGCTGAAACAGAAGGAAAAGCAGAAAGAGAAGCAGGAGAAGCAGAAGAAGCATCAGCAGGAGAACCAGAAGCAGAAGAAGCCGAAGAAGCAGAAGCAGAACCTGAAGCAGAAGGAGAAGCAGGAGAAGCAGAAGAAGCAGA
>NW_012309531.1:0-2473 GCF_000151885.1 Dipodomys ordii | reverse complement strand
AATGCTGTGTCCTCCTTTGTGTCCCGCTGTGTGCCCCGCTGTGTCCCTGCTGTGTCCCACTGTGTCCCGCTGTGTCCCGCTGTGTACCACGCAATGTCCTGCTGTGTCCCCCGATGTGTCCCGCTGTGTCCCGCTGTGTCCCCACTGTGTCCCGCTGTGTCCCCGCTGAGTCCCCTGCTGTGTCCCGCTGTGTCCTCGGCTGTGTCCCCCACTGTGTCCCGCTGTGTCCCCCGCTGTGTCCTGCTGTGTATCGCTGTGTCTCCGCTGTCCGCCGGTGTGTCACCACTGTCCCCCGCTGTATCCCACGCTGTGTCCTGCTGTGTCCTCACTGTGTCTCACTGTGTCCCTGCTGTGTCCCACTGTGTCCCCGGCTGTGTCCCCCGCTGTGTCCCGCTCTTTCCCGCTGTGTCCTGCTGTGTCCTTGCTGTGTCCCCATTCGTGTCCCGCTGTGTCCTCTCTGTGTCCCCTGCTGTGTCCCGCTGTGTCCCCATGTGTCACGCTGTGTCCTCGCTGTGTATCCCTCTGTGTCCCGCTGTGTCCTCACTGTGTCCCCCACTGTGTCCCCGCTGTTGACCCGCTGTGTCCCAGCTGTGTCCCCCGCTGTGTCCCACTGTGTCCATGCTGTGTCCTGCTCTGCCCCCGCTGTGTCACGCTGTGTCCCCCGATGTGTCCCGCTGTGTCTCTGCTGTGTCCCTGCTGGGTCCCGCTGTGTCTCGCTGTGTCCCCGCTGTGTCCCCGCTGTGTCTGTGTTGTGTCCTTGCTGTGTAACTATGTCCCTCTGTGTCCCCGCTGTGTCCCACTGTGTCCCGCAGTGTCCCCCTATGTCCCCGCTGTGTCCTCGCTGTGTCCCCCGCTGTGTCCCACAGTGTCCCCCGCTGTGTCCCCGCTGTGTCCCCGCTGTGTCCTCCTGTGTCCCGCTGTGTTCTTGCTGTGACCCCCACTGTTTCCCGGTGTGTCCTCCGCTGTGTCCTGCTGTTTCCTGCTGTGTCCCGCTGTGGCCTGCTTTGTCGGCCTGTGTCCCCCGCTGTGTCCCGCTGTGTCCCCGCTGTGTCCCGCTGAGTCCTGCTGTGTCCCGCTGTGTCCCCGCTGTGTCCCTGCTGTGTTCCGCTGTGTCCCTGGTGTGTCCTGGCTGTATATCCTCTATGTCCCTCTGTGTCTCCGCAGTGTCCCACTGTGTCCCGCAGTGTCACTCTATGTCCCCGCTGTGTTCCACTGTGTCCCCCGCTGTGTCTCGCTGTGGCCCCCGCTGTGACCCCCGCTGTGTCCCGCTGTGTCACGCTGTGTCCCCGCTGTCCGCCGGTGTATCACCGCTGTCCCCCGCTGTATCCCACGCTGTGTCCCACTGTGTCCTCGCTGTGTGTCTCACTGTGTCCCTGCTGTGTCTCCGCTGTGTCCCGCTGTGTCCCTGGTGTGTCTTCGCTGTGTAACCGCTGAGTCCCTCTGTGTGCCCGCTGTGTCCCACTGTGTCCCCCGCTGTGTCCCCGCTGTGTCCCCGCTGTGCCCTGCTGTGTTCCACTCTCTCCCGCTGTGTTCCACTCTCTCCCGCTGTGTGCGGCTCTGTGTCCCCTGCTGTGTCCCCCGCTGTGTCCCGCAGTATCCCGGTGTGTCCCGTTTGGCCCCCGCTGTGTCCCGCTGTTTCCCACTGTGCCCCTGCTGTGTCCCCGCTGTGTCCCGCTGTGTACCCTGCTGTGTCCCACTATGTCCCTCTGTGTGACCCCTTTGTTCCCCTCTGTGTCCTGCTGTGTCCCCTGCTGTGTCCCCGCTGTGTCCCTCTGTGTCCCCGCTGTGTAACGCTGTGTTCCCCTTTGTGTCCCGCTGTGTCCCCCGCTGTTTCCCTGCTGTGTCCCTTTGTGTCCAGCTGTGTCCCGCTGTGTATCCCGCAGTGTCCCCTGCTGTGTCGCGCTGTGTCCCCGGCTGTGTCCCTCGCTGTGTCCTGCTCTTTACCTCTGGGTCCCGCTGTGTCCTCGCTGGGTCCCCCGCTGGGTCCCGCTGGGTCCCCATGTGTCACGCTGTGTCCTCACTGTGTATCCCTCTGTGTCCCGCTGTGTCCTTGCTGTGTCCCCGCTGTGTCCAACTGTGTCCCTTTTTGTCCCGCTGTGTCCCGCTGTGTCCCCACTTTGTCCCCTGCTTTGTCCCCTCTGTGTCCCGCTGTGACCCCCGCTGTGTCCCGCTGTGTCCCCTGCTGTGTCCCCCGCTGTGTCCTGCTGTGTCCCGTTGTGTTCTCGCTGTGTCCCGCTCTGTCCCGCTTTGTCCCGCTGTGTCCTGCTGTGTCCGCCTCTATGTCCCCAGCTTTGTCCCGCTGTGTCCCCACTGTGTCCCCGCTGTGTCCCCGCTGTGTCCCGCTGTGTCCCTGGTGTGTCCTCGCTGTGTAACTGCTATGTCCCTCTGTGTCCCCGCTGTGTCCCCCTGTGTCCCGCAGTGTCCACCTATATCCCCTCTGTGTCCTCGCTGTATCCCCTGCTCTGTCGCACTG
>NW_012309530.1:0-2473 GCF_000151885.1 Dipodomys ordii | reverse complement strand
ACAGCGAGGACAAATTGGGACACAGAGGGGACACAGCTGGACTCAGTGGGGGACACAGCATTACACAGCGGGACACAGCGGGACACAGCGGGACACAGCGGGGGACACAGTGGGACAGAGCAGGGTACACAGCAGGGGACAAAGAGGGACCCAGCGGGACACAGCGTGGGACACAGCGAGGACAAATTGGGACACAGAGGGGACACAGCTGGACTCAGTGGGGGACACAGCAGGACACAGCATTACACAGCGGGACACAGCGGGACACAGCGGGGGACACAGTGGGACAGAGCAGGGTACACAGCAGGGGACACAGAGGGACCCAGCGGGACACAGCGGGGGACACAGGGGGGACACTGCGGGACACTGCGGGAGACACAGCGAGGACACAGCGTGACACAGCGGAACACAGCAGGACACAGTTGGGACACAGCAGGGAACACAGCGAGGACACAGCGGGACACAGCGGGAAACACTGCGAGGTCACAGCGGGGGTCAAATGCTGGGACAACACGGGACACAGTGTGACACAGTGGGACACAGCGGGGACACTGCAGGGGCACAGCGGGACACAGTGGGCAACACAGCGAGACACAGCGGGGGACACAGAGGGGTACACAGCGGGACACAGCCGGGAACAGAGCGCGGACACAGTGGGACACACCGGGACACAGCGTCAATACAGCGGGGACAGAGAGGGTCACAGCAGGGACAAAGCAGGACACAGCGGGACACAGCGGGGGACACAGCGGGACACAGCGGGGACACAGCGGGACACAGCAGGACACAGCAGGGGACACAGCGGAACACAGCGTGGGACAAAGCGAGGACACAGCAGGAAACAGCGGGACACAGCGGCGACACAGCAGGGATACAGAAGGGACACAGCGGGGACACAGTGGGGGCACAGCGAGACACAGCAGGACACAGTGGGACACAGCGGGGACAAAGCGTGAGACACAGCGGGGTACAGAGCTGGAGACAGCGGGGGACACAGCCAGGACACAGGGGGACACAGCGTTGACACAGCGGGGTCTCAGCGGGGGACACAGCGGGAGACAAAGAGGGACACCACGGAACACAGCGGGGCACAGCAGGAAACAGCAGTGACACTGCGGGGACACAGTGGGGGCACAGCGAGACACAGCGGGACACAGTGGGACACAGCGGGGACAAAGCGTGAGACACAGCGGGGTACAGAGCTGGAGACAGCGGGGGACACAGCCAGGACACAGGGGGACACAGTGTTGACACAGCGGGGTCTCAGCGGGGGACACAGCGGGAGACAAAGAGGGACACCACGGAACACAGCGGGACACAGCAGGAAACAGCAGTGACACTGCGGGGACACAGTGGGACACAGCGGGGGACACAGCGGGACACAGAGGGGGACAGAGCGGGACACAGTGGGGGACAGAGCGTGGGACACAGCGAGACACAGCGGGGACTAAGCTGGACACAGCGGGGTACACAGAGGGACACAGCGGGGACGCAGCGGGGAAACAGCGTGACACAGCAGGTCACAGCGGGACACAGCGGGGGACACATCGAGGACACAGCGGCACACAGCATGGGACACAGCAAGGACACAGTGGGACACAGCGGGGGACACAGCGGGACATAGCGGGGAACACAGCGGGGGACACAGCGGGACACAGCGGGACACAGCGGGAGACACAGGGAGGACACAGCGGGACACAGCGGGGGACAGCGGGGGACAGAGCGAGGACACATTTGGACACATTGGGACACAGCGTGATTCGGCGGGGGACACAGCAGTATACAGCGGGACAAAGCGGGACACAGCGGGGACACAGCAGAGACACAGCGGGGGACAGAGCGGTACACAGCGAGGGACACAGGGATGACAGACCAGGACCCAGCGGGACCCAGCGTGGATACAGCAGGGACCCAGCTGGACCCAGCGGGACACAGCGGGGACACAGCAGTAGACACAGTGGGACACAGTGTTGGACAAAGGGAGGACACAGCGGGACACAGCGGGACCCAGCGTCGATACAGCAGGGACACAGCGGGACACAGTGGGGTACACAGCTGGGGACACAGCAAGGATAAAGCGGGACACAGCGGGACACAGCGGGTACACTGCGGGAACATAGCAGCACACAGCGGGGTACACAGCGGGACACAGCGGGACACAGCTGGGGACACAGCGGGGAGACAGCGGGACACAGCGGAACACAGCGGGAGTCAAAGCGGGAGACAGCGGGGGACATAGCGAGGACACAGGGGAACACAGCGGTGACACAGAGGGGACTCACCGGGGGACAAAGCGTGGTACAAAGTGGGACACCACGGGACACAGTGTTACACAGCGGGACACAGCGGGGACACTGCGGGACACAGCAAGATAAAGCAGGGGACACAGCGGGACACAGCGGGACACAGCGGGGGACAGCGGGGGACACAGCGGGACACAGTGGGCTACCCAGTGAGGACACAGCGGTGACAC
>NW_012309529.1:0-2473 GCF_000151885.1 Dipodomys ordii | reverse complement strand
TCATGGGACCCAACGGGATACACAGTCGATACAGCGGGGACACAGCGGGGTATCTATCAGCCGGATACAGCGGGGGACAGAGAGGTGGACACAGCGGGACACAGCGGGGACACAGCTGGACACAGCGGGGTACACAGCAGGAGACATTGGCCACACAGTGGGTACACAGCGGGACACAGCGGGACACAGCGGGGACAGAGCGGGACTCAGCGTGACACAGTGGGACACAGCGAGGGACACAGCGGGACACATCGGGGGACAAAGCTAGGACACAGGGGGACACAGCGGGGGAAACAGCGGGACACAGTGGAACACAGCGGGGACAAAGCTTGGGATACAGCGGGGGACAGAGCGGGACACAGCGGGGTACACAGGAAAGACACAGCGGGACACACCGGGGACACAGCGGGGACTCAGCGGGGGACACAGCGGGGGACAAAGCGGGACACCACGGGACACAGCGGGACACAGCAGGACACGGGGGGACACTGCCGGGACACAGTGCGACACAGCGAGGGACAAAGCGGGACACAGCGGGACTCAGCGGGGACACAGCGGGACACAGCGGGGACACAGCGAGACACAGCGGGACACAGCGTGGACAATGCGGGAACATAGCGGGACACAGCGGGACACAGCGGGACACAGCGGGACACAGCGGGACACCGCGGGACACAGCTGGCGACACAGTGGGACAAAGCGGGGGACACAGCGAGGACACAGCGGAACACAGAGGGACATATTGTGGAACAAAGCGGGAGACTGCGGGGGACACAGTGGGGGACAAAGCGCGACACCAAGGGACACAGTGTGACACAGCAGGGGACAGAGAGGGGGACACAGCTGGACACAGAGGGGAACACAATGAGGACACAGCGGGACCCAGCGGGACACAGCTTTGATACAGCGGGGACACAGTGGGAAACAGCGGGGACAAAGCTGGGGATACAGTGGGGAACAGAGCGGGACACAGCGGGACACAGAGGGACAGAGCGGGACACAGCGGGAGACACAGCGGGACACAGAGGGGAACACGGAGGGGTACACAGAGGGACACAGCGGGGAACACAGCAAGGACACAGCGGGGACACAGCGGGACACAGCGGGTTACACAGCTGGGGACACAGGGAGGACACAGCGGGACTCAGCGGGACACAGCAGAGACACAGGAGTAGACACAGCGGGACTCAGCGGGGGACACAGCGGGACACAGCGGGGGACACAGGGTGGACACAGCGGGAGACTCAGGGACTCACCGGGGGACACAGCGGGAGACAAAGCGGGACACCATGGGACACAGCGGGACACAGCGGGACACAGCGGGGATACTGCAGGAACATAGCAGGACACAACAGGGTACACAGCGGGACACAGTGGGACACAGCATGGGACAAAGCGGGAGACAGCGGGGGACACAGCAAGGACACAGCGGTACACAGCGGGGACACAGAGGGGACTCAGTGGGGGACACAGCGGGGGACAAAGCAGGACACCACGGGACACAGTGTGACACAACGGAACACAGCGGGGACACTGCGGGGACACAGCGAGACAAAGCGGGGGACACAGCGGGAAACAGTGGGACACAACAGGGGACACAGCGGGGGACAGATAGGGTACACAGAGGGACACAGTGGGGACAGAGCTGGACACACGGGATACACAGCGGGATACAGTGGGACACAGTGGGACACAGCGGGACACAGCGGGGGACACACCGGGACACAATGGGGGACACAGCGAGGACACAGCGGGGGACAGCGGGGGACAGCGGGGGACAGTGGGGGACACAGCGGGACACAGCGGGGACACAGCAGTGGTCACAGCGGGACACAGCGGGGGACAAAGCGGGATACATCGGGGGACACAGTGGGGGACACAGCTGGACACAGCGGGACAGAGTGGGGGACAATGCGGGAAACAGCGGGGGACACAGAGGGGTACACAGCAGGACACAGCGGGGAACACTGCAAGGACACAATGGGACCCAGCGGGACACAGCGTCGATGCAACGGCGACATAGCGGGACAGAGCGGGGTACACAGCTGGGGTCACAATGGGACACAGCGGGGGAAACAATGAGGACACAGCGGAACACAACGTGGGACACAGCGAGGACACAGCGGGACACAGCGGGACACAGTGGGACACAGCGGGGTCACAGGGAGGACACAGCAGGACACAGCCGGGGACACAGCGGTACACAGCGGTACACAGCGGGTTACAAAGCTGGGGACACAAAGGGACACATAGGTGGACATAGCGAAGACACAGCGGAACACAGCGTGGGACAAAGCGAGGACACAGCGGGACACAGCGGGACACAGAAGGGACAAAGCAAGAGACACAGCGGGACACAGCGGGGGACACAGCGGGACACAGCAGGGGACACAGCGAGGACACAACGGGACCCAACGGGACACAGCGTCGATACAGCAGGGACACAGCGGGACACAGCAGGGTACACAGCTAG
>NW_012309528.1:0-2473 GCF_000151885.1 Dipodomys ordii | reverse complement strand
TCAACACAGCAGGACACAGCGGGGAACACAGCGAGGACACAGCGGGGGACGCTATTTGGGGGACACTGCGGGACACAGCAGGGAACACAGCGAGGACACAGCGAGACCCAGCGGGACACAGCGTCGATACAGCGGGGATACAGCGTTACACAGTGTGGTACACATCTGTGGACACAAGGGAACACAGTGGGGGCACAGCGGGACACAGTGGAGACACAGTGGGCCACAGCGGGGTTCACAGCTGGGGACACAACGGGGCACATCGGGGGACACAGCAAGTACTCAGCGGAACACAGCGTTGGACACAGTGAGGACACAGGGGGACACAGCAGGACACAGCGGGACACAGCAGGAATACAGCAGTAGACACAGCGGGACACAGCAGGGGAAACAGCGGGACACAGCGGGGGACACAGGGAGGACAGAGAGGGACACAGCGGGGACACAGCAGGGACTCAGCGGGGGACACAGCGGGGGACAAAGCGGGACACAGCGGGACACAGCGTCGATAAAACGGGGACACAGCGGGACACAGCGGGTACACAGCTGAGGACACAACGGAACACAGCGGGGAACACATCGAGGACACAGCAGGACACAGCGGGGACACAGCGGGGACACTGCGGGAACATAGCAGGACACAGCGGGGTAAACAGCGGGACACAGCTTGGGACACAGTGAGGACACAGGGGGAAACAGCGGGACACAGCAGGAACACAGCAGTAGACACAGTGGGACACAGCAGGGGACACAGCGGGACACAGCGGGGGACACAGGGAGGACAGAGCGGGACAGAGCGGAGACACAGCGGGGACTCAGCGGGGGACACAGCGGGGGACAACGCGGGACACAGCGGGACACAGCGGGACACAGCGTCGATACAGCTGGGACACAGCGGGACACAGCGGGGTACACAGCTGGGGACACAACGAAACACAGCGGGGGACACATTGAGGACACAGCAGGACACAGCGGGGACACAGCGGGGACACTGCGGGAACATAGCAGGACACAGCTGGGTACACAGCGGGACACAGCGGGACACAGCTTGGGACACAGCGGGGACATAGCGGGACACAGCGGGGGACACAGCGAGGACACAGTGGGACACAGCATGGGACAAAGTGGGAGACAGCGGGGCACACAGCGAGGACACAGCAGGACACCGAGGGGACTCAGCGGGGGACACAGCTGGGGACAAAGCAGGACACCATGGGACACAGTGTGACACAGCGGGACACAGCGGGGATACTGCGGGGACACAGCGGGACAAAGCGGGGGACACAGCCTGACACAACGAAGTACACAGCGGGACACAGCGGGCACAAAGCGGGGACACAGCGGGACACAGCAGGACACAGCAGGGACAGAGCGGGACAGAGCGGGACACAGCGGGGGACCCAGCGAGGACACGGCGGGACACAGCGGGGGACACAGCGAGGACACAGCGGGGACTCAGCGGGGTCACAGCGGGATACAGCGGGACACAGACTGACACAGCGGGACACAGCAGAGGACACAGCAGGATACAGCTGAGGACAGAGCGATGACACAGCAGGACACGGCGGGGACACAGGCGGACTCAGCAGGCTTACAGCGGGACACAACGGGACAGAGCAGGACACAGCGTGACACAGTGGGGACACAGCAGGGGCACAGCGGGGGACACAGCGGGACACAACGGGACACAGCGGGGAACAAAGTAGGACAGAGCGGGGGACACAGCGGGGGACAGAGGGGGACACCACGAATAACAGAGCAAGGACACAGCGGGACCCAGCGGGACACAGCCTCGATACAGCGGGATTCACAGCGTTACACAGCGGGTTACACAGCTGGGGACACAAAGGGACACAGTGGTGGACACAGCGGGACACAGCGGGACAGAGTGGGACACAGACGGGATAAAGCGTGAGACACAGCGGGGGACAGAGCGGGAGACAGCGGGGGACACAGCGAGGACACAGCGATACACAGCGGGGACACAGCGGGGACTCAGCTGGGGACACAGCGGGGGACAAAGCGGGACACCACGGAACACAGCGGGACACAGCGCGAAACAGCGGTGACCCTTCGGGGACACAGCGGGACACAGCGGGGGACACAGCGGGACACAGCGAGTGACACAGCAGAACACAGTGGGGGACACAGCGAGGACACAGTGGGACACAGCAAGACACAGCATCGAAACAGCGGGGACACAGCGGTACACAGCGGGGTACACAGCTGGGGACACAACGGGACACAGCGGGGGACACAGCGAGGACACAGTGGGACACAGCAGGACACAGCGGGGACACTGCAGGAACATAGCGGGACACAGCGGGGTACACAGCGGGACACAGCGGGACACAGCTTAGGACACAGCGGGGATACAGCGGGACACAGCGGGGGACACAGCTAGGACACAGCGGGACACAGCGGGACACAGTGGGGACACAAAGGGGACTCAGCGGGGGAAACAGCAGGGAAA
>NW_012309527.1:0-2473 GCF_000151885.1 Dipodomys ordii | reverse complement strand
AGCTGTGTCACCGCTGTCACCCGCTGTGTCCCCCGCTGTGTCCCCCGCTGTGTCCCCCGCTGTGTCCCCGCTATGTTCCGCTTTATCCCGTGGTGTCTGACTTTGCGCCCCGCTGTGTCCACCGCTGTGTCCCCGCTGTGTCCCGCTGTGTCCCCACTGTGTCCCGCTGTGTCCCCCGCTGTGTCCCGCTGTGTCCCCCGCTGTGTCCGGTTGTGTTTCCTGCTGTGTCCCGCTGTGTACCGATGTGTCCCAGCTGTGTGCTTGCTGTATCTCCCTGCTGTCCCCCGCTGTGTCCCCAATGTGTTCCGCTGTGTCCCCGCTGTGTCCCCGCTGTTTCTCCCTGCTGTCCACCGCCGTGTCCCTTCTGTGTCCCGCTGTGTCTTCGCTGTGTCCCGCTGTGTCCGCGATGTGTCCCTGCTGTGTCCCGCTGTGTCCTGTTGTGTCCAACTGTGTCCCCGCTGTCCCCCGCTGTGTCCCCTGCTGTGTCCCCGCTTTGTCCAGCTGTGTCCCGTTTTGTCCCGCTGTGTCCTCCTGTGTTCCGCTGTGTCCTCGCTGTGTCCTTCTGTATCCCGCTGTGTCACCCGCTGTGTCCCCCACTATTTCCCCGCTGTGTCCCGGTGTGTCCCCCGCTGTGTTCCCCGCTGTGTCCCGCTGTGTACCGATAAGTCCCACTGTGTCCGCTACAGTGTCCCCCGCTGTGTCCCTTTGTGTACCCCACTGTGTTTCGCTGTGTCACCCGTTGTGTCCCCCGCTGTGTACACCGCTGTGTCCCCACTGTGTGCCGCTGTAGCCCGCTGTGTCCCAGGCTGTGTCCCTCGCTGTGTGCCGCTCTTTCCCGCTGTGTCCCGCTGTGTCCTTGCTGTGTCCCGATTTGTGTCCCGCTGTGTCCTCTGTGTCCCCTGCTGTGTCCCGCTGTGTCCCCATGTGTCACGCTGTGTCCTCTCTGTGTATCCCTCTGTGTCCCGCTGTGTCCTCGCTGTGTCAAACACTGTGTCCCCGCTGTGACCCGCTGTGTCCCTGCTGTGTCCCGCTGTGTCCCGCTGTGTCCCCGATGTCCCCCGCTGTGTCCCGTTGTGTCCCTGCTGTGTCCCCGCTGTGTCCTGCTGTGTCCACGGTGTGTCCCCGTTGTGTCCCGCTGTGTCGCCGCTGTCTCCCGCTGTGTCCCGCTGTGTCCCTGCTGACCCGAGGGGTGTCACCGCTGTCCCCCGCTGTATCCCCCCTTTGTCCCGCTGTGTCCCGTTTTGTCCCGCTGTGTCCTGTTTTGTCCCCCCTGTGTTTCCGCTGTGTCCTCGCTGTGTCCCCCGCTGTGTCCTCGCTGTGTCCCCCCTGTGTCCCCGCTGTCCCCCGCTGTGTCCCGGTGTGTCCCCGCTGTCCACAGCTGTGTCACCGCTGTCACCCGCTGTGTCCCCCGCTGTGTCACCCGCTGTGTCCCCAGCTATGTTCTGCTGTATCCCGTGGTGTCTGACTTTGTGCCCCGCTGTGTCCCCCGCTGTGTCCCCACTGTGTCCCGCTCTGTCCCCACTGTGTCCCGCTGTGTCCCGCTGTGTCCCCCGCTGTGTCCCGCTGTGTCCCCCGCTGTGTCCGGTTGTGTTTCCCGCTGTGTCCAGATGTGTATTGCTGTGTACCGGCTGTGTCCCGCTGTGTACCGATGTGTCCCAGCTGTGTGCTAGCTGTATCTCCCTGCTGTCCCCCGCTGTGTCCCCAATGTGTTCCCCTGTGTCCCCGCTGTGTCCCCGCTGTGTCTCCCTGCTGTCCCCGGCTGTGTCCCCTCTGTGTCCCGCTGTGTCTTCGCTGTGTCCCGCTGTGTCCTTGCTGTGTCCCCGCTGACCCCGCTGTGTCCCCTGCTGTGTCCCCGCTGTGTCCAGCTGTGTCCCGTTTTGTCCCGCTGTATCCCCTCTTTGTCCCCTGCTTTGTCCCCTCTGTGTCCCGCTGTGTCCCGCTGTGACCCCCGCTGTGTCCCGCTGTGTTCCCTGCTGTGTCCCCCGCTGTGTCCCTCTGTGTCCCGTTGTGTTCTTCGCTGTGTCCCGCTCTGTCCCCGCTTTTGTCCCCGCTGGGTCCTCGCTTTAATCCGCAGCTGTGTCCCCACTGTGTCACCCGGTTGTGTCCCCCGGCTATGTTCCACCACTGTGTCCCCACTGTGTGCCCGCTGTACCCCCGCTGTGTCCCCGCTGTGTCCTTCCCTGTGTCCCCCCGCTGTTGTCCCCGCTGTGTCCCCGCTGGTGTCCCCCCGCTGTGTCCCCCAATATTTTCCCCCGTTGTGACCCGCTGGTGTCCATGCTGTGTCCCCCGCTTGTGGTCCCGGGGGGTCCCTTCTGTGGTGTCCCGCTGGGTTCCCCGCTGTGTACCGCTTGTGTCCCCGCTGTGTTAACCCGCTTGTGGGGCCTGCTCCTTCCCCGGGTGTGTCCCCCGTTGTGTCCCGTTGGGGTCTTGGTGTGTCCATTCTGTGGGCCCCCTGTGGCCCGCTGGTGCCCTG
>NW_012309526.1:0-2473 GCF_000151885.1 Dipodomys ordii | reverse complement strand
TCACAACAAGACACAGCGGGGACACTGTGGGGAAACAGCGGCACGAAGAAGGGGACATAGTGGGACACAGCGGGACACAGCGGGGGACAGAGCAGGTGACAGCGGGGGACAGAGAAAGGACAGAGCGGGACACACGGTGACACCGCTGGACACAGTGGGGTACACAGCAGGACACAGCGGGCACACAGCGGGGACACAGCGGGACACATCGGGACACAGTGGGGACAGAGCGGGACACAGAGGGACACAGCGGGGTACACAGCGGGACACACGGGGGACACAGTGAGGACACAGTGGGACACAGCGGGGACAAAGCGGGGGACACAGCGGGACACAGCAGGGACACAGCGGGACACAGCGGGACACAGCGGGGACATAGTGGGACACAGCGGGGGACACAGCGACGACAAAGCGGGACACAGCGGGGAAACAGCAGGACTCAGCAGGGTCACAGCGGGAAACAGCGGCACACAGCAGAAACACAGCAGGGGACACAGCGGGACACAGCGTGGGACACAGCGGGACACAGCCGGGAATACAGAGGGACACACTGGGGAACACAGAGGGACACAGCGGGACACAGCGGGTACAGCGGGTACACAGAAGGGGACAGCGAGGACCCACCAGGGGACAACGTGGACACAGCGGGACACAGCGGGGGACACAGCGGGACACAGCAGGGGACACAGGGGGGACAAAGCGGGACACAGCAGGGGACACAGTGGAATACAGCGGGACACAGCGGGGACACAGCTGGGACACAGCGGGTGACACAGTGGGACAGAGCAGGGGATACAGCAGGGGCCACAGAGGGACACAGCGGGACACAGCAGGGGACACAGCGAGGACACATTGGGACACAGCAGGTACACAGCGGGACTCAGCGGGGGGCACAGCAGGACACAGCGGGACACAGCGGGACACAGCGGGGCACAACAGGGACACAGTGTGTGACACAGCAGGGGACACAGCGGGACACAGCGGGGGACACAGCAGGACACAGCAGGGGACACAGGGAGGACACAGCGGGACACAGCGAGGGACACAGCGGGGGACAAAGTGGGACACAGCAGGGGACACAGTGGGACACAGCGGGGTACACAGAGAGGACACAGCGGGACCCAGCGGGACACAGCATCGATACAGCGGGGACACAGCAGGACACAGCGGGGTACACAGCTGGGGACACAACGGGACACACTGGGGGACATAGTGGGACACATCGGGACACAGCGGGACACAGCGGAGCACAATGGGGACAAAGTGGGAGACACAGCAGGGAACAGAGCAGGACACAGGGACACAGCGAGGACACAGCGGGACACAGCGGTGACACAGCGGGACACAGCGGGACTCAGCAGGATCACAGCGGGACACAGCGGGAAACAGCGGGAAACAGCGGAAACACAGCAGGGGACAGAGTGGGACACAGTGGGGGACACAGGGGGGACAAAGCGGGACACAGCGGGGGACACAGCGGAATACAGCGGGACACAGCGGGGACACAGTAGGGACACAGTAGGGACACAGCAGGGACACAGTGGGACAGAGCAGGGGATACAGCAGGGGCCACAGAGGGACACAGCGGGACACAGCGGGGGACACAGCGAGGACACATTGGGACACAGCGGGTACACAGCGGGACTCAGCGGGGGACACAGCAGGACACAGCGGTACACAGCGGGACACAGAGGGGCACAGTGGGGACAAAGTGGGCGACACAGCGGGGAACAGAGCAGGACACAGCAGGGGGCACAGCGAGGACACAGCGGGACACAGCGGGGACACAGTGGGGACACAGTGGGGGACACTAAGGGGCACAAACGGGACAACACGGAACACAGCGGGACACAGTGGGATACAGCGGGGACACTGCGTGGATACAGCGGGACACAGCGAGGGACACAGCAGGACACAGCGGGACACAGAGGGAGACAAGGCGGGACACAGCGGGGGACAGAGCGGGGGACACAGCGAGACACAACGGGTACAAAGCGAGACACAGCAGATTACACAGCGGGCACACAGCCGGGACACAGCCGGGACACAGCGGAACACAGTGGGGAAAGAGCGGGACAAAGCGTGACACAGCGGGACACAGCGGGGTACACAGCGGGACTCATGGGGGACAAAGCGGGGCACACAGTGGGACACACGGTGGACACAGCGAGGACACAGCGGGACACAGTGGGGACACAGCGGGACACAGTGGGGGAAACAGCGGGACACAATGTGGACACAGCAGTTGACACAGCGGGACACAGCGGGGGACAGATGGGGACACAGCGGGGGACACAGCGAAGACACATTGGGACACATTGGGACACAGCGGGACTCAGCGGGGGACACTGCAGTACACAGCGGGACACAGCGGGACACAGAGGGGGACACAGTGGGACAGAGCGGGGGACACAGCAGGGACACAGAGGGACTCAGCTGGACACAGCGGGGGACACAGGGGGACACAGCGGAC
>NW_012309525.1:0-2473 GCF_000151885.1 Dipodomys ordii | reverse complement strand
TAGGAGAAGCAGAAGGGAGAAGCAGAAGCAGAATGAGAAGCAGAAAGCGAAGCAGTAGAAGCAGAAGAAGCTGGAAAACAGAAGCAGACGAAAGAGAAGAAGAAGAAGAAGAAGAAGAAGAAGAAGAAGAAGAAGAAGAAGAAGAAGAAGAAGAAGAAGAAGAAGAAGAAGAAGAAGATGAAGAAGAGGAAGAAGAAGAAGAAGAGGAAGTAGAAGAAGAAGAAGAAGAAGAAGAAGAAGAAGAAGAAGAAGAAGAAGAAGAAGAAGAAGAAGAAGAAGAAGAAGAACAAGAAGAAGAAGAAGAAGAAGAAGAAGAAGAAGAAGAAGAAGAAGAAGAAGAAGAAGAAGAAGAAGAAGAAGAAGAAGTAGAAGAAGTAGAAGAAGAGGAAGGAGAAGCATAAGGAGAAGCAGTAGAAGCAGAAGAAGTAGAAGCAGGAGAAGCAGAAGAAAAAGAATAAGCATAAGAAGCAGAATCAGAGGGAGTAGGAGAAGACGGAGAAGGAGCAGCATAAGGAGAAGCAGAAGGAGAAGCAGAAGGAGATGAAGATGCAGAAGGAGAAGCAGGAGAAGCAGAAGAAGCAGAAGCAGAAGTAGAAGGAGAAGTAGGAGAAGGAGAAGGAGAAGGAAGGGCAGCAATAGGATAAGCAGAAGGAGAAGCAGAAGCAGAATGAGAAGCAGAAAGAGAAGCAGTAGAAGCAGAAGAAGCAGGAAAAGCAGAAGCTGCAGAAAGAGAAGAAGAAGAAGAAGAAGAAGAAGAAGAAGAAGAAGAAGAAGAAGAAGAAGAAGAAGAAGAAGAAGAAGAAGAAGAAGAAGAAGAAGAAGAAGAAGTAGAAGAAGAAGAAGGAGAAGGAGAAGGAGAAGCAGTAGAAGCAGAAGAAGCAGAAGCAGGAGAAGCAGAAGAAAAAGAATAAGCATAAGAAGCAGAATCAAAGGGAGAAGCAGAAGGAGAAGCAGAAGCAGAAGAAGCAGCAGAAGGAGAAGCAGAAGCAGAAGAAGATGCAGAAGGAGAATCAGGAGAAGCAGGAGAAGGAGAAGGCGAAAGAGAAGGATTAGGAGTAGGAGAAGCAAAAGGATAAGCAGAAGCAGAAAGAGACGCAGAAGGAGAAGCAGCACGAGAAGTAGGAGAAGCAGGAGTAGGAGAAGCAGGAGAAGCAGAAGCAGGAGAAGCAGAAGAAACAGAAGACACAGAAGCAGAATGAGAAGCCGAAGGAGAAATTGAAGCAGAAGCAGAAGGAGAAGCAGAAGAAGGAGAAGGAAAAGCAGAAAGAGAAGCAGAAAGAGAAGCAGAACGAGAAGCAGGAGAAGCAGAAGCAGGAGAGCAGAAGCAGAAGAAACAGAAGGAGAAGAAGCAGAAGCAGCAGAAGAAGCAGAAACAGAAGGAAAAGCAGAAAGAGAAGCAGGAGAAGCAGAAGAAGCAGCAGCAGGAGAAGCAGAAGCAGAAGAAGCCGAAGAAGCAGAAGCAGAAACTGAAGCAGAAGGAGAAGGAGGAGAAGCAGAAGAAGCAGAATCTGGAGAAGCAGAAGGAGAAGCAGAAGCAGAAAGAGAAGCAAAAGCAGAAGGAGAAGCAGAAGGAGAAGCAGAAGAAACAGAAGAAGCAGAGGCAGTAGCAGAAGAAGCAGAAGATGCAGAAGCAGAAGGAGAACAGAAGTAAAAGTAGAAGAACGAGAAGGAGAAGGAGAAACAGAAGTAGAAGCAGAAAGAGAAGCAGAAGAAGAAGCAGTAGAAGGAAAAGCAGCAGGAGAAGCAGAAAGAGCAGCAGAAGGAGAAGCAGGAGATGCAGAAACAAGAGAAGCAGAAGCAGAAGAAACAGGAGAAGGACAAGAAGCAGAAGCAGAAGGAGAAGCAGAAACAGAAGGAGAAGCAGAAAGAGAAGGAGGGGAAGCAGAAGAAGCAGAAGCAGGAGAAGCAGAAGCATAAGAATCCGAAGAAGCAGAAGCAGAACCTGAAGCAGAATGAGAAGCAGGAGAAGCAGAAGAAGCAGAATCTGGAGAAGCAAATGAGAAGCTGAAGGAGAAGCAGAAGCGGAAAGAGAATCAAAAGCAGCAGGAGAAGCAGAAGAAACAGAAGAAGCAGAAACAGTAGCAGTTGCAGCAGAAGTGCGAGAAGGAGAAGGAAAAACAGAAGCAGAAGCAGAAGGAGAATCAGAAGGAGAAGCAGAAGAAGCAGAAGGAGAAGCAGAAGCAGAAGAAGCAGCAGAAGGAGAAGAAGAAGGAGAAGAAGATGCAGAAGGAGAAGCTGGAGAAGCAGAAGAAGCAGACGCAGAAGAAGAAGTAGAAGTAGGAGAAGGAGAAGGAAGAGCAGCAGAAGCAATAGGAGAAGCAGAAGGAGAAGCAGAAGCAGAATGAGAAGCAGAAACAGAAGCAGTAGAAGCAGAAGAAGCAGGAAAACAGAAGCAGAAGAAGAGAGAAGAGGAGGATGGAGAGGAGAAGGAGAGAGAGTGAGAGAGGAGAGAGAGAGAGAGAGAAGAAGAAGA
>NW_012309524.1:0-2473 GCF_000151885.1 Dipodomys ordii | reverse complement strand
TTCTACTATTTCTGTTTCTTCTGCTTCTGCTTCAGATTGTGCTTCTTCTGTTTCTCCTGCTTCAGATTCTGCTTCTGCTTCTTCGGCTTCTCCTGTTTCTTCTGCTTCTGCTTCTCCTGCTTCTTCTGCTTCTCCTGCTTCTCTTTCTGCTTCTCCTTCTCCTTCTGCATCTCCTTCTGCTTCTTCTTCTGCTCTTCTCCTTCTTCTGTTTCTTTTGCTACTGTTTCTTCTGCTTCTTCTTCTTCTGTTTCTTGTGATTCTACTTCTGCTTCTCCTTCTTCTCCTCTTTCTGCTTCTACTTCTGCTTCTTGTGATTCTCCTGTTTCTCGTTCTTCTTCTCCTTCTGTTTCTGCTTCTCTTTCTGCTTCAACTTCTCCTTCTGCTGCTCCTTCTCCTTCTCCTTCTTCTGCTTCTCCCACTGCTTCTGCTTCTTCTGCTTCTACTGCTTCTCCTTATGCTTCTCCTTATGCTTCTCCTTATGCTTCAGGTTCTGCTTCTGCTTCTGCTTCTTGTCCTTCTCCTGTTCCTTCTGTTTCTGCTTCTCCTGTTTCTGCATCTCCTGCTTCTCCTTCTGCTGCTCTTTCTGCTTCTCCTGCTGCTTTTCCTTCTCCTGCTCCTTCTTCTGCTTCTCTTTCTGCTTCTCCTTCTGTTTCTCCTTGTCCTACTCCTTCTCGTTCTTCTGCTTTTCCTTCTGCTTCTCCTTCTGCTTCTGCATCTTCTGCTTCTTCTGCTACTGCCTCTGTTTCTTCTGTTTCTTCTGCTTCTCCTTCTGCTTTTGCTTCTCTTTCTGCTTCTGCTTCTCCTTCTGCTTCTCCAGATTCTGCTTCTTCTGCTTCTCCTGCTTCTCCTTCTGCTTCCGGTTCTGCTTCTGCTTCTTCGGCTTCTTCTGCTTCTGCTTCTCCTGCTGCTGCTTCTTCTGCTTCTCCTGCTTCTCTTTCTGCTTTTCCTTCTGTTTCTGCTTCTCCTTCTGCTTCTGCTTCTTCTCCTTCTGTTTCTTCTGCTTCTGCTTCTCCTGCTTCTGCTTCTCCTGCTTCTCGTTCTGCTTCTCTTTCTGCTTCTCTTTCTGCTTCTCCTTCTCCTTCTTCTGCTTCTCCTTCTGCTTCTGCTTCTCCTTCTGCTTCTGCTTCAATTTCCCCTTCTGCTTCTCATTCTGCTTCTGCGTCTTCTGTTTCTTCTGCTTCTCCTGCTTCTGCTTCTCCTGCTTCTCCTACTTCTCGTGCTGCTTCTCCTTCTGCGTCTCTTTCTGCTTCTGCTTATTCTTTTGCTTCTCCTACTCCTAATCCTTCTCTTTCGCCTTCTCCCTCTTCTTGTTCTGCTTCTCCTGCTTCTTATGTTTCTCCTGCTTCTCTTTCTGCTTCTCTTTCTGCTTCTGCTTCTCCTTCTGCTTCTCCAGATTCTGCTTCTTCTGCTTCTCCTGCTTCTCCTTCTGCTACAGGTTCTGCTTCTGCTTCTTCAGCTTCTTCTGCTTCTACTTCTCCTGCTACTACTTCTTCTGCTTCTCCTGCTTCTCTTTCTGCTTCTCCTTCTGCCTCTTCTTCTCCTTCTGCTTCTTCTTCTGCTCTTCTCCTTCTTCTGTTTCTTTTGCTTCTGTTTCTTCTGCTTCTTCTTCTTCTGTTTCTTCTGATTCTACTTCTGCTTCTCCTTCTTCTCCTCTTTCTGCTTCTAATCCTGCTTCTTCTAATTCTCCTGCTTCTCCTTCTTGTTCTCCTTCTGTTTCTGCTTCTCTTTCTGCTTCTGCTTCTCCTTCTTCTGCTCCTTCTCCTTCTCTTTTTCTGCTTCTCCCACTGCTTCTGCTTCTGCTTCTTTTGCTTATTCTTTTTCGTCTGCTTCTGCTTCTCCTGCTTCTGCTTCTACTGCTTCTCCTTATGCTTCTCCTTATGCTTCTCCTTATGCTTCTCCTTATGCTGCTCCTTCTTCTTCTTCTTCCTCTTCTTTTTCTTCTTCTTCTTCTTCTTCTTCTTCTTCTTCTTCTTCTTCTTCTTCTTCTATACTTCTTCTTCTTCTTCTTCTTCTATACTTCTTCTTCTTCTTCTTCTTCTTCTTCTTCTTCTTCTTCTTCTTCTTCTTCTTCTTCTTCTTCTTCTTCTTCTTCTTCTTCTTCTCCTTATTCTGCTTCTGCTTTTCCTGCTTCTTCTGCTTCTACTGCTTCTCTTTCTGCTTCTCATTTGCTTCTGCTTCCCTATTGCTTCTGCTGCCCTTCCTTCTCCTTCTCCTTCTCCTACTTCTGCTTCTCCTTCTGCTTCTGCTTCTTCTGCTTCTCCTGCTTCTCGTTCTGCATCTTCTTCTGCTTCTGCTTCTCCTGCTGCTACTTCTTCTGCTTCTGCTACACCTACTACTGCTTCTCCTTCTGATTCTCCTACAACTTCTCTTTCTGCTGCTCCTTCTCCTTCATCTGCATCTCCCTATGATTCTTCTTCTTATACTTAATCTTTTTCTACTGCTTCTGCTTCTCCTGCTTCTGCATCATCTGCTT
>NW_012309523.1:0-2473 GCF_000151885.1 Dipodomys ordii | reverse complement strand
TCTGGAGAAGCAGAATGAGAAGCTGAAGGAGAAGTAGAAGCAGAAAGAGAATCAAAAGCAGAAGGAGAAGCAGAAGAAACAGAAGAATAGAAGCAGTAGCCGTTGTAGCAGAAGCAGAAGGAGAACCCGAAAGAAAAGCAGAAGAACAAGAAGGAGAAGGAGAAACAGAAGGAGAAGCAGAAGGAGAAGCAGAAAGAGAAGCAGGTAAAGCAGAAGAAGGAGAAGCACAAGGAGAATCAGAAGGAGAAGCAGAAGAAGGAGAAGGAGAAGCAGAAGCAGAAGAAGATGCAGAAGGAGAAGAGGAGAAGCAGAAGCAGAAGGAGAAGCAGGAAAAGCAGAAGAAGCAGTAGCAAAAGGAGAAGCAAAAGAAGGAGAAGGAGAAGCAGAAGCAGAAGAAGAAGCATAAGGACAAGCACAAGCAGAAGGAGATGCAGAAGGAGAAGCAGGAGAAGCAGAAGAAGCAGAAGCTGAAGGAGAAGCAGAAGTAGGAGAAGGAGGATAAGCAGAAGCAGAAGGAGAAGCAGAAGAGGAATGAGAAGCAGAAAAAGAAGCAGGAGAAGCACAATAAGCAGAAGCAGGAGAAGCCGAAAGAGTAGAAGTAGAAGAAGCACAAACAGAAGCAGAAGTAGAAGCAGAAGCAGAAGGAGAAGCAGCAGAAGAAGTAGAACCAGAAATTCAGGCAGGAGAAACAGAAGAAGCAGAAGCAGAAAGAGAAGCAAAAAGAGAAGCAGAAGGAGAAGTAGAAGAAGCAGCAGAAGGAGAAGCAGCAGAAGAAGCAGAAAAACAAGCAGGAGAAGCAGAAGCAGAAAGAGAAGTAGAAGCAGAAGAAGCAGAAGAAGCAGAAGCAGAAGAAGAAGCAGTAGAAGCATAAGAAGCAGAAGCAGGAGAAGCAGAAGCAGAAGAACAAGAAGAAGCATAAGAAGCAGAAGCAGAAGCAGAGGGAGAAACAGAAAAAGGAGAAGGAGCAGCAGAAGGTGAAGCAGAAGGAGATGGAGGAGCAGAAAGAGAAGTAGAAACAGAAGGAGAAGAAGAAGGATTAGTTGGAGAATCAGAAGAAGCAGAAGCAGAAAGAGAAGCAGAAGAAGGAGAAGGAGAAGCAGAAGCAGAGGAAAGGAAGGAGAAGCAGAAGAAGCAGAAGCGGGAGAAGCAGAAGAAGAAGAAGAAGAAACAGAAGAAGGAGAAGGAGCAGAAGGAGAAGCAGAAGCAGAAGGAGAAGCAGAAAGAGAAGGAGAAGAAGCAGTAGCAGGAGAAGCAGAAGCAGAAGAAACAGAAGAAGCTGAAGAAGCAGAAGCAGGACCTGAAGCAGAAGAAACAGAACAAGCAGAAGAAGCAGTAGCAGAAGCAGAACGAGAAGCAGAAGAAGAAAAAGGAGAAAGAGAAGGATTAGGAGTAGGAAGAGCAGAAGGAGAATCAGAAGCAGAACGAGAAGCAGAAGGAGAAGCAGAAGGAGAAGCAGAAGGAGAAGCAGAAGAAGGAGAAGCAGAAGCAGAAGAAGCAGCAGAAGGAGAAGCAGAAGCAGAAGAAGATGCAGAAGGAGAAGCAGGAGAAGCAGAAGAAGCAAAAGCAGAAGGAGAAGCGGAAGTAGGAGAAGGAGAAGGAGAAGGAAGGGCAGCAGAAGCAATAGGAGAAGCAGAAGGAGAAGCAGAAGCAGAATGAGAAGCAGAAAGAGAAGCAGAAGAAGCAGAAGAAGCAGGAAAAGCAGAAGCAGAAGAAAGAGAAGAAGAAGAAGAAGAAGAAGAAGAAGAAGAAGAAGAAGAAGAAGAAGAAGAAGAAGAAGACGAAGAAGAAGACGAAGGAGAAGACCAAGAAGAAGAAAAAGAAGAAGAAAAAGAAGCATTAGGAGAAACATAAGGAGAAGCAGTAGAAGCAGAAGAGGCAGAAGCAGGAGAAGCAGAAGCAGAAGAAAAAGGATAAGCAGAAGAAGCAGAAGCAGAAGCAGGGGGAGAATCAGAAGAAGGATAAGGAGAAGGAGCAGCAGAAGGAGAAGCAGAAGCAGAATGAGAAGCAGAAACAGAAGGAGAACAAGAAGGAGAAGCAGGAGAATCAGAAGAAGCAGAAGTAGAAGCAGAAAGAGAAGGAGAAGAAGGAGAAGCAGAAGTAGCATCAGAAGAAACAGAAGAAGAAGAAGCAGAAGAAACAGAAGCAAAAGAAACAGAAGAAGGAGAAGAGCAGAAGGAGAAGCAGAAGGAGAAGGAGAAGCAGAAAGAGAAGCAGGAGAAGCAGAAGAAGCAGGAGAAGCTGAAGCAGAAGAAACACGCGAAGCCGAAGAAGCAGAATCATAATCTGAAGTAGAAGGAGAAACAGAAGAAGCACAATCTGAAGCAGAAGCAGAAGAAACAGTAATAGTAGAATAAGCAGAAGCAGCAGGAGAAGCAGAGAGAGACGGAGAAGGCGAGAGATAAAGATTAGGAGTAGGAGAAGCAAAGGATAAGCAGAGGCAGAAGAGACGCAGAAGGAAACCAGCACGAGAGTA
>NW_012309522.1:0-2473 GCF_000151885.1 Dipodomys ordii | reverse complement strand
CAACGGGGACAGAGCTGGACACTGAGGGACACAGATGGGACTTTATCGGGACACAGCGGGACACAGTGGGACACAGCAGGGGACTCAGCGGGACACAGCGGGGGACACAGGGAGGACACAGGTGGACACTGAGGGAGACAGAGCGAGGACACAGCCGGACACAGCGAAACACAGCGTGACACAGTAGGGACACAGCAGGGGACACAGCGGGACACAGCCGGGGATACAGAGGGACACAGCGGGGTACACAGCAAGGACAAAGCGGGACACAGCGGGGGACACAGCGAGGACACAGCGGGACACAGCGGTGACACAGCGGGACACAGCTGGGGACACTGCGGGACACAGCGGGACACAGTGGGGACACAGCAAGGACACAGCGGGGGACACAGCCGGACACAGCCGGACACAGCCCGGGACACAGCGGGACACAGCGAGAGACACAGCGGGGGACACAGCGGGACACAGCGGGGAACAAAGAGAGGTCACAGCGAGACTCAGCGGGACACAGCTTCTATAGAGCGGGGACACAGCGGGACCTAGCTGTGACACAACGGGACTCTGCGGGGGACACTGCGGGACCCAGCGGGACCTAGCGGAGACTCAGCAAGGACACAGCGGGGGACTCAGCGGGACTCAGCGGGACACAGCGGGGGACACAGCGAGTGACACAGCGGGGGACACAGCGGGACACAGTGGTTAACACAGAGAGAGATACAGCATGACTCAGCGAGACACAGCGTCGATACAGCAGGGACACATCGGGGTACACAGCTGTTGACACAACGGGACACAGTGGGGGACACAGCGGGACACAGCGGGACACAGCGGGGCACAGCGGGGACAAAACGGGATACACAGTGTGGAACAGAGCAGGACACAGCGGGGGACACAGAGAGGACACAGTGGGGACACAGTGAGACTCAGCCGGGGACACATCGGGGGACAAAGCGGGACACCAAGGGACACAGTGGGACACAGCGGGACACAACGGGGTCACTGCGGGACACAGTGGGGGACAAATCGGGACACAGCGGGACACAGGGGGGATGCAGCTGGACACAGCGGGACACGGCGGGGGACACAGCGGGACACAGAGGGGGACATAGCGAGGACACAGCAGGACACAGCGGGGGACGAAGCGAGGACACAGTGGGTGACACAGTGGGGGAAACAGCTGGACACTGCGGGGAACACAGCGAGGACACATCGGGACACAGCGGGGGACACAGGGAGGACACAGCGGGACACAGCAGGGGACACAGCGAGGACACAGTGGGACACAGCGGCGACACAGAGGGTACTCAGCGGGGGACACATTGTGGGACAAAGTGGGACACCATGGGACACAGTGTTACAGAGCGGGACACAGCGGCGACACTGCGGGACACAGCAGGACAAAGCGGGGGACACAGCGGGACACAGAGGTCCACAGCGGGGCACACAGCGGGGGACAGTGGAGACAGAGAGTGGCCACAGCGAGACACAGCGGTGACACAGCTGGACACAGCGGGGTACACAGCGGGACACAGCGGGCACACAGCGGGGACACAGCGGGACACAGCGGGACACAGCAGGGACACAATGGGACACAGTGGGACAAAGCGGGAGACACAGCGGGACACAGCAGGCACACAGCGGGGACACAGAGGGACACAGTGGTGGACCCAGTGAGGACACAGCGGGACACAGCAGGGGACACAGCGAGGACACAGCGGGGGACACAGCGGGGGACCCAGCGGGACCCAGCGGGGAACAGATCGAGGACACAGATCGAGGACACAGCGGGACACAGCGGGACACAGAGTCGATACAGCGGGGACACAGCGTTACAAGGCGTGGTACATAGCTGTGGACACAACGGGAAAACAGTGGGGGCACAGCCGGACTCAGCGGGACACAGTGGGACACAGCAGGGACAAAGTGTGAGACACAGCGGGGGACAGAGACGGAGACAGCAGGGGACACAGCGAGGAAACAGCGGGACACAGCGGTGACACAGTGGGGACTCAGCGGGGGACACAGCGGGGGACACAGCAAGGACAGAGCGGGACACAGTGGGGAACTAAGAGAGGACACAGCGGGACCCAGCGGGACATAACGTGGTGACACAGCTGGACACAGCGGGGTACACAGCGGGACACAGCGGGCACTCAGCGGGGACACAGCGGGACACAGCATGGACACAGCGGGGGATACAGCGGGACTCAGTCTGTACTCATTCTGGGATACAGCGTGGACTCATCGAGAAGACA
This sequence comes from Dipodomys ordii, assembly GCF_000151885.1. Lineage (NCBI taxonomy): Eukaryota > Metazoa > Chordata > Mammalia > Rodentia > Heteromyidae > Dipodomys > Dipodomys ordii. Next base: position 218 of record NW_012309522.1, on the reverse strand, counting down.
TAGCGGGGGTACACTGCTTGTTATACTTGGTGGTACAAATATAAGTACTCTATTCTTGTATTCTTGCGGGATCACAACGTTCGATAGGAGCGGTGGGACACCAGTCGTGACACAGCGGTGAACACAAACGGGGAACTACTTCATGAGGACACTTGCCGGGGACAGAAGAGGGGAACCTCATTCTGGGAAACTCTATCTAGGTACTCAGTCGTGGTGGA
>NW_012309521.1:0-2473 GCF_000151885.1 Dipodomys ordii | reverse complement strand
TGTGGACACAACGGGACACAGCGGGGGACACAGTGGGGGACACAGCGGGACACAGCGGGACACAGCAGGGGGACACAGCGAGGACACCACGGAACACAGCGGGACACAGGGGGAAACAGAGGGGAACCTGCGGGGACACAGTGGTACACAGTGGGGGACACAGTGGGAAACAGCGGGGGACACAGCGGGACACAGTGGGGGACAAAGCCAGGACACAGCGGGACACAACGGGACACAGCAGGGGGACACAGCGAGGACACCACGGAACACAGCGGGACACAGCGGGAAACAGAGGGGAACCTGCGGGGACACAGTGGTACACAGTGGGGGACACAGTGGGAAACAGCGGGGGACACAGCGGGACACAGCTGGGGACACAGCTGGGGACACAGCAGGACACAGCGGAACACAGCGTGAGACACAGCGGGAGACAGCAGGGGACACAGCGAGGACACAGGGGGACACAGCGGCGACACAGAGGGGACTCAGCGGGGGACACAACGTGGGACAAAGTGGGATACCACGGGACACAGTGTTACACAGCGGGACACAGCGGGGACACTGCGGGACACAGCAGGAAAAAGCGGGGGACACAGCAGGACACAGCGGGACAAAGCAGGGGACACAGCGGGGGACAGCGGAGACAGAGAGTGGCCACAGCGAGACACAGCGGTGACACAGCTGGACACAGCGGGGTACACAGCGGGACACAGCGGGCACACAGCGGGGACACAGTGGGACACAGCGGGACAAAGTGGAGACACAGCGGGACACAGCAGGCACACAGCGGGGACACAGCGGACACAGCAGGACACAGCGGGGGACACAGCAGGACACAGTGCGGGACCCAGTGAGGACACAGTGGGACACAGCAGGGGACACAGCGAGGACACAGTGGGGGACACAGCGGGGGACAAAGTGGGACACAGCGGGGAACACAGCGAGGACACAGCGGGACACAGCGGGGGACACAGTGAGGACACAGCGGGGGACACAGCGGGACACAGCGGGGAACACAGCGAGGACACAACGGCACCCAGCAGGACACTGCGTCGATACAGCGGGGACACAGGGTTACACAGCGTGGTACCCAGCTGTGGACACAACGGGACAGAGTGGGGTCACAGCGAGACACAGCGGGACACAGCGAGGACACAGCGGGACACATTGGTGACACAGCGGGGAAAACAGCAGGACAAAGCAGCGGACACAGCGGGGGACACCGCGCGACATAGCAAGACATAGCATGGACACAGCAGTAGACACATCGGGACGTAGCGGGGGACACAGCTGGGGACACAACGGGACACAGCGGAGGACACAGAAGGACCCACCGGGACCCAGCGGGGGACACAGCGAGGACACAGCAGGACACAGCGGGGGACACAGCGAGGACACAGCGGGGGACACAGCGGGACACAGCGGGGAACACAGCGAGGACACAGCGGGACCCAGCGGGACACAGCGTCGATACAGCGGGCACACAGCGTTACACAGCGTGGTACTCAGCTGTGGACACAACGGGACACAGTGGGGGCACAGCCGGACACAGTGGGACACAGTGGGACACAGCGGGGACAAAGCGTGAGACACAGCGAGGGACAGAGTTGGAGACAGCGGGGAACACAGCGAGGACACAGCGGGACACAGCGTCGATACAGCGGGGACACAGCGTTACACAGCGTAGTACACATCTCTTTACACAACAGGACACAGTGGGGGCACAGCCGGACACAGCGGGACACAGTGGGACACAGCGGGGACAAAGCGTGAGACACAGCAGGGGACAGAGAGGGAGACAGCAGGGGACACAGCGAGGAAACAGCGGGACACAGCGGTGACACAGCGGGGACTCAAGGGGGGACACAGCGGGACACAGCGGGACACAGCGGGGGACACAGTGGGACACAGCAGGGGACACAGCGAGGACCCAGCGGGACACAGCGGGACACAGCGTAAATACAGCGGGCACACAGCGTTACACAGCGTGTTACACAGCTGTGGACACAACGAAATACAGTGGGGGCACAGCGGGACACAGCGGGACACAGTGGGACACAGCGGGGACAAAGCGTGAGACACAGCGGGGGACAGAGCCTGAGACAGCGGGAGACACAGCGCGGACACAGCGGGACACAGCGGGGACTCAGCGGGGGACACAGCGGGAGACAAAGAGGGACACCACGGAACACAGCGGGACACAGCGGGAAACAGCAGTGACCCTGCGGGTACACAGTGGGACACAGCAGGGACACAGCGGGAAACAGAGGTGGACAGAGCGTGGGACACAGCGAGACACAACAGGGACAAAGCTGGACACAGCGGGGTACCCAGAGGGATACAGCGGGGACGCAGCGGGGAAACAGCGTGACACAGCAGGACACAGCGGGACACAGCGGGGGACACAGCAGTACACAGCAGGACAAAGCGGGACACAGCGGGGACACAGCAGAGACACATCGGGGGACACAGC
>NW_012309520.1:0-2473 GCF_000151885.1 Dipodomys ordii | reverse complement strand
GAGAAGCTGAAGCAGCAGAAGCTGGAAAAGTAGAAGCAGTATGAAACAGAACAAGCAGAAGAAACAGAAGAAGAACGAGAAGCAGAAGAAGAACAAGGAGAAAGAGAAGGATTAGGAGCAGGAGAAACAGAAGGATATGCTGATGCAGATAGAGAAGGAGAATGAGAATGAGAAGGAGAAGCAGGAGAAGCTGAAGGAGAGGAAGCAGTAGAAGCAGAAGCAGAATGAAAAGCAGAAGAAGTAGAAATTGAAACAGAAGCAGAAGCAGAAGGAGAAGCAGAAGCAGAAGTAGAAGCAGAAGAAGGAGAAGCAGAAGGAGAAGTATAAAGAGAAACAGAAGGAGAAGCAGGAGAAGCAGAAGCAGGAGAAGCAGAATCAGAAGAAATAGAAGAAGGAGAAGATGCAGAAGCAGAAAGAGAAGCAGAAACAGAAGGAGAAGCAGAAATAGAAGCAGAAGAAGCCGAAGAAGCAAAAGTAGAACCTAAAGCAGAAGGAGAAGCAGGAGAAGCAGAAGAAGCAGAATCTGGAGAAGAAGAAGGAGAACCAGAAGGAGAAGCAGAAGCAGAAAGAGAAGCAAAAGCAGAAGGAGAAGCAGAAGAAACAGAAGAAGCAGAATCAGTAGCAGAAGAAGCTGAAGATGCAGAAGCAGAAAGAGAAGCAGAAGGAATAGCAGAAGAACGAGAAGGAGAAATAGAAGGAAAAGCAGAAGGAGAAGCAGGAAAAGCAGAAGAAACAGAAGCAGACGGAGAAGCAGAAGAAGGAGAAGGAGAAGCCAGAGAAGAAGAAGAAGCAGAAGGAAAAGCACAAGCAGAAGGAGATGCAGAAGGAGTAGCAGGAGAAGCAGAAGAAGCAGAAGCAGAAGGAGAAGAAGAAGGAGAAGAATCAGAATCAGAAGAAGCAGAAGCAGAAATAGAAAGAGAAGCCGACGAAGAGAAGCAGAACGAGAAGCAGGAGAAGCAGAAGAAGCAGAAGCGGGAGAAGCAGAAGAAGAAGAAACAGAAGAAGGAGAAGGAGCAGAAGCAGAAGGAGAAGCAGAAAGAGAAGCAGGAAAAGCAGAAGAAGCAGAAGCAGGAGAAGCAGAAGGAGAAGAAACAGGAGAAGGACAAGAAGCAGAAAGAGAAGCAGTAGAAGCAGAAGAGGCAGGAAAAGCAGAAGCAGAAGAAAGAGAAGAAGAAGAAGAAGAAGAAGAAGAAGAAGAAGAAGAAGAAGAAGAAGAAGAAGAAGAAGAAGAAGAAGAAGCATAAGGAGAAGCATAAAGAGAAGCATAAGGAGAAGTATAAGGAGAAGCAGTAGAAGCAGAATAAGAAGAAGCAGAAGAAGCTGAAGCAGAAGAAAAAGAATAAGCAAAAGAAGCAGAAGCAGAAGCAGTGAGAGAAGCAGAAGAAGGAGAAGGAGCAGCAGAAGGAGAAGCAGAAGCAGAAAGAGAAGCAGAAACAGAAGGAGAACAAGAAGGAGAAGCAGGAGAATCAGAATAAGCAGAAAGTGAAGGAGAAGAAGGAGAAGCAGAAGTAGAATCAGAAGAAACAGAAGAAGAAGCAGAAGAAACAGAAGCAAAAGAAACAGAAGAAGGAGAATTGCTGAAGCAGAAGCAGAAGGAGAAGCAGAAGCAGAAGGAGAAGCAGAAAGAGAAGCAGGAGAAGCAGAAGAAGCAGGAGAAGCAGAATCAGAAGAAACAGGAGAAGCCGAAGAAGCAGAAGCAGAATCTGAAGCAGAAGGAGAAACAGAAGAAGCACAATCTGAAGCAGAAGCAGAAGAAACAGAAATAGTAGAATAAGCAGTAGCAGAAGCACCAGGACAAGCAGAAGAACAAGAAGGAGAAGGCGAAAGAGAAGGATTAGAAGTAGGAGAAGCAAAAGGATAAGCAGAAGCAGAAAGAGACGCAGAAGGAGCAGCAGCACGAGAAGTAGGAGAAGCAGGAGAAGCAGAAGCAAGAGAAGCAGAAGAAACAGAAGACGCAGAAGCAGAATGAGAAGCAGAAGGAGAAATTGAAGCAGAAGGAGAAGGAGAAGCAGAAGGAGAAGCAAAAGAAGGAGAAGGAGAAGCAGAAAGAGAAGCAGAAAGAGAAGCACAACGAGAAGCAGGAGAAGCAGAAGCAGGAGAAGCAGAAGCAGAAGAAACATGAGAAGGAGAAGAAGCAGAAGCAGAAGGAGAAGCAGAAACAGATGGAAAAGCAGAAATACAAGCAGGAGCAGCAGAAGAAGCAGCAGCAGGAGAAGCAGAAGCAGAAGAAGCCGAAGAAGCAGAAGCAGAACCTGAAGCATAAGGAGATACAGTAGAAGCAGAAGAAGCAGAATCTGGAGAAGCAGAAGGAGAAGCAGAAGCAGAAAGAGAAGCAAAAGCAGAAGGAGAAGCATAAGGAGAAGCAGAAGAAGCAGAGGCAGTAGCAGAAGATGTAGAAGCAGAAGAAGAAGCAGAAGGAAAAGCAGAAGAACGAGAAGGAGAAGGAGAAGGAGAAACAGAAGGAGAAGCAGAA
>NW_012309519.1:0-2474 GCF_000151885.1 Dipodomys ordii | reverse complement strand
CCCCGCTGTGTCCCACTGTGTCCCACGCTGTTTCCCGTTGTGTCCCCAGCTGTGTACCCCGCTGTGTCCCGCTGTGTCACACTGTGTCCCTTGGTGTCCCGCTTTGTCCCCCGCTGTGTCCCCCGGTGAGTCCCCGCTGTGTCCCTGCTGTGTCCCGCTGTGTCCTCCATGTGCCCCCAGTGTGTCCCGCTTTGTCCACCGCTGTGTCCCCCGGTGAGTCCCCGCTGTGTCCGGCTGTGTCCTCGCTGTGTCCCCCATTGTGTCCCGGTGTGTCCCCCGCTGTGTTCCGCTGTGTCCCGCTGTGTCCCCGCTGTGTCCTGCTGTGTCCCGCTGTGTCCCCACTGTGTGCTCGCCTTGTCCCGCTGTGTACCCCGCGGTTTCCAGCTCTGTCCCCACTGTGTCCCGCTGTGTCCCCTATCTGTCCCCCGCCGTGTCCCCTGCTGTGTTCCGCTGTGTCCCGCTGTGTCCCCCGCTGTGTCCCCGGCTGTGTCCCGCTGTGTCCACTGCTGTGTCCCCGTTGTGTCCCACTGTTTCCCCCGCTAAGTCCCGCTCTGTCCTCGCTGTGTCCCCCGCTGTGGCCCGCTGTGTGTTCGCTGTGTCCCCTGCTGTGTTCCTCTGTGTCCCCCACTGTGTCCTGCTGTGTCACGCTGTGTCCCTGCTGGGACCCGCTGTATCCCCAATGTGTCCCCGCTGTGTCCCGCTGTGTCTCCCGCTGTGTCCCGCTGTGTCCCCGCTGTGTCCCACTGTGTCTCCCGCTGTGTCCCGCTGTGTCCCCCGCTGTATCCCGCTGTGTTCCCCGCTGTGTCCCACTGTGTCCTGCTGTGTCCACGCTGTGTCCCGCTGTGTCAGGCTGTGTCCTCGCTGTGTCCCTATGTGTCCCCGCTGTGTCCCCGGCTGTGTCCCCCGCTGTGTACCACTGTGTCCCCCTCTGTGCCCCCGCTGTGTCCCCAATGTCCCACGCTTTGTCCCGCTGTGTCCCCGCTGTGTCCCCCGCTGAGTTCTCGCTGTGTCCTCTTGTGTCCCGCTGTGTCCCGCTGTGTCCCCACTGTGTCCCCCGATTTGTCCCGCTGTGTCCCTGGCTGTGTCCCCCGCTGTGTCCTGCTGTGTCCCCTGCTGTGTCCTCTGCTGTGTCCCTCTCTCTCCCGCTGTGTCCCCCGCTCTGTCCCTGCTGTGTCCCGCTGTGTCCCCCGCTGTGTCCAGCTGTGTCCTGCTGTGTCCCCCACGGTGTCCCGCTGTGTCCCACTTTGTCCTGCTGTGTCCCGCTATGTCTCCGCTGTGTCTCCGCTGTGGCCCACTGTGTATCCCGCTCTGTCCCGGCTGTGTCCCGCTGTGTCCCCCGCTCTGTCCCCTGCAGTGTCCCGCTCTGTCCCTCGCTGTGTCCCGCTGTGTCCCACTGTGTCCCCGCTGTGTCCCGCTCTTGTCCCCCGCTGTGTCCCCCGCTGAGTTCCCTCTGTGTCCCCGCTGTGTCCCGCTGTGTCCTCGCTGTGTCCCCCGCTGTCTCCTGCTTTGTCCCACAATATGTCCCTCTGTGTCCCGCTGTGTCCTCGCTGTGACCCCACTGTTTCCCACTGTGTCCCCTGCTGTGTCCCGCTGTGTCCCGCTGTGTACCCCGCTGTGTCCCGCTATGTTCCTGCATTGTCCGCGCTGTGTCCCGCTGTGTCCCGCTGTGTCCCGCTGTGTTCCGTGGTGTCCCGCTTTTTCTCTTGCTGTGTCCCCCGCTGAGTCCCCGCTGTGTCCCCGCTGTGTCCGGCTGTGTACTCCCTCTGTCCCCCGCTGTGTCCCACTCTGTCCCCCACTATATCCCGCTGTGTCCCCGCTGTGTCCTGCTTTGTCCTCCCTGTGTCCCTCGCTGTGTTCCGCTCTGTCCTCCGCTGTGTCCCTCTGTGTCCCGCTGGGTCCTCGCTGTGTTCCCCACTGTGTCCCGCTGTGTCCCCTGCTGTGTCCCCCGCTGTGTCCCGCGCTGTGTCCCCGCTGTGTCCCCCACTGTGTCCCGCTTTGTCCCCGCTGTGTCCCACTGTGTCCGGCTGTGTCTGCCGCTGTGTCCCTGCTATGTTGCCGCTGTGTCCCGCTGTGACCACCTTTGTCCCTCTGTGTTCCCCCCTGAGTCCCCGCTGCTTCCCCGCTGTGTCCCGCTGTGTCCCCGCTGTGTCCTGCTCTGTCCCCCGCTATGTCCCCTTCTTTGTCCCTGCTGTGTCCCGCTGTGTCCCGCTGTGTCCCCCGCTGTTTCCCGTTGTGTCCCAAGCTGTGTACCCCGCTGTGTCCCACTGTGTCCCACTGTGTCCCTTGGTGTCCCACTTTGTCCCCCGCTGTGTCCCCCGGTGAGTCCCCACTGTGTCCCCGCTGTGTCCCTCTGTGTCCTCCCTGTGTCCCCCGCTGTGTCCTGCTGTGTCCGCACTGTGTCCCGCTGTGTCCTCCCTGTGTCCCCGCTGTGTTCAATCTCTCTCCCGCTGTGTCCCCCGCTCTGTCCCTGCTGT
>NW_012309518.1:0-2474 GCF_000151885.1 Dipodomys ordii | reverse complement strand
ATCTGCTTCTCCTGCTTCTCCTACTTCTCGTGCTGCTTCTCCTTCTGCGTCTCTTTCTGCTTCTGCTTATCCTTTTGTTTCTCCTACTCCTAATCCTTCTCTTTCGCCTTCTCCTTCTCCTTCTTCTGCTTCTCCTGCATTTCCTTCTGCATCTTCTTCTGCTTCTGCTTCTCCTTCTGCTGCTTCTTCTGCTTCTGCTTCTCCTTCTTCTGCTTCTCCCTCTGATTCTGCTTCTTATGCTTATTCTTTTTCTTCTGCTTCTGCTTCTCCTGCTTCTGCTTCTTCTGCTTCTACTGCTTCTCCTTCTCCTTCTCCTTCTCCTTCTCCTTCTCCTTCTCCTTCTTCTTCTTCTTCTTCTTCTTCTTCTTCTTCTTCTTCTTCTTCTTCTTCTTCTTCTTCTTCTTCTTCTTCTTCTTCTTCTTCTTCTTCTTCTTCTTCTTCTTCTCCTTCTGCTGCTTCTGCTTTTCCTGCGTCTTCTGCTTCTAGTGCTTCTCTTTCTGCTTCTCCTTCTGCTTCTGCTTCTCCTTCTGCTTCTGCTCCTTCTATTTCTTCTGTTTCTTCTTCTGCTTCTCCCGCTCTGCTTCTTCTGCTTCTCCTGCTTCTCGTTCTGCTTCTCTTCGTCGGCTTCTCTTTCTACTTCTCCTTCTGCTTCTTCTGATTCTGCTTCTTCTCCTTCTTCTTCTCCTTCTGCTTCTGCTTCTCCTGCTGCTGCTTCTTCTGCTTCTCCTGCTTCTCTTTCTGCTTTTCCTTCTGTTTCTGCTTCTCCTTCTGCTTCTTCTCCTTCCTATGTTTCTTCTGCTTCTGCTTCTCCTGCTTCTCGTTGTGCTTCTCTTTCTGCTTCTCCTTCTCCTTCTTCTGCTTCTCCTTCTGCTTCTGCTTCTCCTTCTGCTTCTGCTTCTGCTTCAATTTCTCCTCTGCTTCTCATTCTGCTTCTGCGTCTTCTGTTTATTCTGCTTCTCCTGCTTCTGCTTCTCCTGCTTCTCCTACTTCTCGTGCTGCTTCTCTTTCTGCTTCTCCTTCTCCTTCTTCTACTTCTCCTTCTGCTTCTGCTTCTCCTTCTGCTTCTGCTTCTGCTTCAATTTCTCCTTCTGCTTCTCATTCTGCTTCTGCGTCTTCTGTTTCTTCTGCTTCTCCTGCTTCTGCTTCTCCTGCTTCTCCTACTTCTCGTGCTGCTTCTCCTTCTGCGTCTCTTTTGCTTCTGCTTATTCTTTTGCTTCTCCTACTCCTAATCCTTCTCTTTCGCTTTCTCCTTCTCCTTCTTCTGCTTCTCATGCTTCTCCTTCGGCATCTTCTTCTGCTTCTGCTTCTCCTTCTGCTGCTTATTCTGCTTCTGCTTCTCCTTCTGCTGCTTCTTCTGCTTCTGCTTCTCCTTCTTCTGCTTCTCCCTCTGATTCTGCTTCTTATGCTTATTCTTTTTCTCCTGCTTCTGCTTCTTCTGCTTCTACTGCTTCTCCTTCTCCTTCTCCTTCTTCTTCTCCTTCTCCTTCTCCTTCTTCTTCTTCTTCTTCTTCTTCTTCTTCTTCTTCTTCTTCTTCTTCTTCTTCTTCTTCTTCTTCTTCTTCTTCTTCTTCTTCTTCTTCTTCTTCTTCTTCTCTTTCTGCTGCTTCTGCTTTTCCTGCGTCTTCTGCTTCTACTGCTTCTCTTTCTGCTTCTTATTCTGCTTCTTGTCCTTCTCCTGTTTCTTCTGCTTCTGCTTCTTCTGCTTCTACTTCTTCTACTTTTCCTGCTTCTCTTTCTGCTTCTCCTTCTGCTTCTGCTCCTTCTATTTCTTCTTCTTCTGCTTCTCCCGCTCTGCTTCTTCTGCTTCTCCTGCTTCTCATTCTGCTTCTCTTCGTCGGCTTCTCTTTCTACTTCTCCTTCTGCTTCTTCTGATTCTTCATCTTCTCCTACTTCTTCTCCTTCTGCTTCTGCTTCTTCTGCTTCTCCTGCTAATCCTTCTGCATCTCCTTCTGCTTGTGCTTTTCCTTCTGCTTCTTCTTCTGCTTCTGCTTCTCCTTCTTCTGCTTCTCCATCTGTTTCTGCTTCTTCTGTTTTTCCTGCTTCTCCTTCTGCTTCTCATTCTTCTTCTCCTTCTGTTTCTCCTTCTCGTTATTCTGCTATTACTTCTGCTTCTCTATCTGCTTCTGCATCTTCAGCTTCTTCTGCTACTTCTTCTGCTTCAATTCTTATGTTTCTTCAGAATCTCTTTCTGCTTCTCCTTCTGCTTTTGCTTCTCTTTCTGCTTCTGCTTCTCCTTCTGGTTCTCCTTCTTCTCCAGATTCTGCTTCTTCTGCTTCTCCTGCTTCTCCTTCTGCTTGAGGTTCTGCTTCTGCTTCTTCAGCTTCTTCTGCTTCTATTTCTACTTCTCCTTCTGTTACTGCTTCTCATTCTGCTACTGATCCTATACTTTCTAGAATTCTTATGAATCTGCTTCACCTGCTTCTGCTTCTCACTGCTACTCCTTCGGTACTCATTATGCTTCACCCTACTGCATC
>NW_012309517.1:0-2474 GCF_000151885.1 Dipodomys ordii | reverse complement strand
CCTTCTTATTCTCCTTCTTGCTTCTTCTTCTTCCGCTTTACCTGCTTCTCTTTCTGCTTCTCCTTCTGCTTCTCCTTCTGTTTCTACTTCTCCTACTTGTACTTCTGCTTTTACTTCTGCTTCTCCTTCTGCTTCTGCTGCAACTGCTACTGCTTCTACTTCTTCTGTTTCTTCTGCTTCTCTTTCTGATTTTGATTCTCTTTCTGCTTCTGCTTCTCCTTCTGCTTCTCCTTCTGCTTCTCCAGATTCTGCTTCTTCTGCTTCTCCTGCTTCTCCTTCTGCCTGAGGTTCTCCTTTTGCTAATTCGGGTTCTTATCCTTCTGCTTCTCCTGCTTCTGCTTCTTCTGCTTCCCCTCCTTCTCTTTCTGCTTCTCCTTCTGTTTCTGCTTCTCCTTCTGCTTCTGCTTCTTGTCCTTCTCCTGTTTGTTCTGCTCATGCTTCTCCTGTTTCTGCATCTCCTGCTCCTCCTTCTGCTGCTCTTTCTGCTTTTCCTGCTGCTTTTCCTTCTCCTGCTCCTTCTACTGCTTCTCTTTCTGCTTCTCCTTCTGTTTCTCCTTCTCCCTCACCTTCTCGTTCTTCTGCTTTTCCTTCTGCTTCTCCTTCTGCTTCTGCATCTTCTGCTTCTTCTGCTACTGCCTCTGCTTGTTCTGTTTCTTCTGCTTCTCCTTATGCTTCTCCTTATGCTTTTGCTTCTCTTTCTGCTTCTGCTTCTCCTTCTGCTTCTCCAGATTCTGCTTCTTCTGCTTCTCCTTCTGCTTTAGGTTCTGCTTCTGCTTCTTCGGCTTCTTCTGCTTCTGCTTCTCCTGCTGCTGCTTCTTCTGCTTCTCTTTCTGCTTTTCCTTCTGTTTCTGCTTCTCCTTCTGCTTCTGCTTCTTCTCCTTCTTCTGTTTCTTCTGTTTCTGATACTCCTGCTTCTGCTTCTCCTGCTTCTCATTCTGCTTCTCTTTCTGCTTCTACTTCTCCTTCTCCTTCTTCTGCTTCTCCTTCTGCTTCAATTTCTCCTTCTGCTTCTCATTCTGCTTCTGCGTCTTCTGTTTCTTCTCCTTCTCTTGCTTATGCTTCTCCTGCTTCTCCTACTTCTCGTGCTGCTTTTCCTTCTGCGTCTCTTTCTGCTTCAGCTTATCCTTTTGCTTCTCCTACTCCTAATCCTTCTCTTTCGCCTTCTCCTTCTTGTTCTTCTGCTTGTCCTGGTGCTTCTACTTCTGCTTATTCTACTATTTCTGTTTCTTCTGCTTCTGCATCAGATTGTGCTTCTTCTGTTTCTCCTTCTGCTTCAGATTCTGCTTCTGCTTCTTCGGCTTCTCCTGTTTCTTCTGCTTCTGCTTCTCCTGCTTCTTCTGCTTCTCCTGCTTCTCTTTCTGCTTGTCCTTCTGCTTCTGCTTCTCCTTCTGCTTCTGCTTCTGCTCTTCTCCTTCTTCTGTTTCTTTTGCTTCTGTTTATTCTTCTTCTTCTTCTTCTTCTGTTTCTTCTGATTCTACTTCTGCTTCTCCTTCTTCTCCTTCTCTTTCTGCTTCTTCTGATTCTCTTGCTTCTCCTTCTTGTTCTCCTTCTGTTTCTGCTTCTCTTTCTGCTTCTGCTTCTCCTTCTGCTGCTCCTTCTCCTTCTCCTTCTTCTGCTTCTCCCACTGCTTCTGCTTCTGCTTCTTTTGCTTATTCTTTTTCTTCTGCTTCAGCTTCTCCTGCTTCTGCTTCTTCTGCTTCTACTGCTTCTCCTTATACTTCTCCTTATGCTTCTCCTTATGCTTCTCCTTATGCTTCTTCTTCTTCTTCGTCTTCTTCTCTTTCTTCTGCTTCTTCTTCGTCTTCTTCTCTTTCTTCTACTGCTTCTCTTTCTGCTTCTCATTCTGCTTCTGCTTCTCTTTCTGCTTCTCCTATTGCTTCTGCGTCTCTTTCTGCTTCTCCTATTGCTTCTGCGTCTCTTCCTTCTCCTTCTCCTTCTTCTACTTCTCCTTCTGCTTCTGCTTCTTCTGTTTCTCCTGCTTCTCCTTCTGCATCTTCTTCTGCTTCTGCTTCTCTTTCTGCTGTTTATTCTGCTTCTGTTTCTCCTTCTGCTTCTCCTTCTGCTTCTTCTGCTTCTCCTTCTGATTCTCCTTCTGCTTCTCCTTCTGTTTCTCCTTCTCCTTCTCGTTCTTCTGCTTTTCCTTCTGCTTCTCCTTCTGCTTCTGCTGCAACTGCTACTGCTTCTGCTTCTTCTGTTTCTTCTGCTTCTCCTTATGCTTTTGATTCTCTTTCTGCTTCTGCTTCGGCTTCTACTTCAGATTCTCATTCTGCTTCTAAAGATTCTGCTTCTTTTGCTTCTCCTGCTTCTCCTTCTGCTTCAGGTTCTGCTTCTGCTTCTTCGGATTCTTATGCTTCTGTTTCTCCTGCTTCTGCTTCTTCTTCTTCCCCTCCTTCTCTTTCCGCTTCTCCTTCTGTTTCTGCTAAAACCTTCTGCTTCTGCTTCTGATTCTTGTCCTTCTCCTGTTCTTCTCCTTC
>NW_012309516.1:0-2474 GCF_000151885.1 Dipodomys ordii | reverse complement strand
TCAGCGGGGTCACAGCGGGATACACAGTTGTGGACACAATGGGACACAGTGTGGGCGCAGCGGGACACAGCGGGACAGAGTGGGACACAGAAGGGATAAAGGGTGAGACACTGCGGGGGACAGAGCGGGAGACAGCGGGGGACACAGCAAGGACACAGCGGGACACAGCGGGGGACACAGCTAGGACACAGCGGGACACAGCGGGACACAGTGGGGACACAAAGGGGACTCAGCGGGGGAAACAGCGGGGGAAAAAGCGGGACACCATGGGACACAGTGTGACACAGCAGGACACAGAGGGAACACTGCGTCGACACAGCGGGACAAAGCGGGGGACACAGAGGGACACAGCGGGACACAGCGGGGGACACAGCGGGGGACACAGCGGGGGACAGTGGAGACAAAGAGAGGACACAGCGGGACACAGCGGTGACACAGCTGGACACAACGGAGTACACAGCGGGCCACAGCGGGCACAAAGCGGGGACAGAGCGGGACACAGCTGGACACAGCGGGACATAGCGGGGGACACAGCGGGACACAGAGGGGGACACAGTGAGGACACAGTGGGACACAGCGGGGGACACAGCGAGGACAAAGCGGTGACACAGCTGGACACAACGAAGTACACAGCGGGACACAGCGGGCACACAGCGGGGACACAGCGGGACACAGCGGGGAACACAGGGAGGACACAGCATGACCAAGTGGGACACAGCGTCGATACAGCGGGGACACAGCGGGACACAGCGGGGTACACAGCTGTGGACACAACGAGACACAGTGTGGGCACAGCGGGACACAGCGGGACAGAGTGGGACACAGACGGGATAAAGCGTGAGACACAGCGGGGGACACAGGGGGGACACAGCGGGACACAGGGGGGGATACAGCGAGGACACATTGGGACACAGCGGGGACACAGCGGGACTCAGCGGGGGACACAGCAGTACACAGCGGGACACAGCGGGACACAGCGGGGCCACAGGGAGGACACAGCAGGACACAGCGGGGGACACAGCGGGAAACAGCGAGGGACACAGCATCGATAGAGTGGGGACACAGCGGGACACAGCGGGGTACACAGCTGGGGACACAACGGGACACAGTGTGGGACATAGCGGGACACAACAGGACACGGTGGGACACAGTGGGACACAGCGGGGGACACAGCGATGACAAAGCGGGACACAGCGGGGGACACAGTGGGACAGAGCAGGGTACACAGCAGGGGACACAGAGGGACCCAGCGGGACACAGCGGAGGACACAGGGGGGACACAGCGGGACACAGCGGGGGACACAGAGAGGACACATTGGGACACAGCGGGGACACAGCAGGACTCAGCGGAGGACACAGCAGTACACAGCGAGACACAGCGGTACACAGCGGAGCACAGCAGGGACACAGCGGGGGACAAAGCGGGACACAGCGGGAAACAGCGGGGAACACAGAGGGGTACACAGCGGGACACAGCAGTGGACAAAGCAGGACACAGTGAGGGACACAGCGAGGACACTGCGGAACTCTGCGGGAGACACAGCGAGGACACAGCGTGACACAGCGGAACACAGCGGGACACAGCAGGGACACAGCAGGGGACACAGCGGGACACAGAGGGGGACACAGCGTGACACAGCGGGGGACACAGCGGGACACAGCGGGACACAGCGGGGGACACAGCGATGACAAAGCGGGACACAGCGGGGATATAGCGGGACTCAACACGGTCACAGCGGGACACAGCAGGACACAGCGGGACACAGCGGGGACACAGCAGGGGACAGAGCGGGACACAGCGGGGACACAGCAGGGGACACAGCGAGGACACAGCGGGACACATCTGGGACACAGCGGGAATCAGCGGGGGACACAGCAAGACACAGCAGGACACAGCGGGGACACAGCAGGGAGACAGCGGGGGACACAGTGGGACAGAGCAGGGGACACAGCAGGGGACACAGAGGGACAGAGCGGGACACAGCAGGGGACACAGGGGGGACACAGCGGGACACAGCGGGGGACACAGTGAGGACACATTGGGAAACAGCGGGGACACAGCGGGACTCAGAGGGGGACACAGCAGTACACAGCGGGACACAGCGGGTCACAGCAGGGACACAGCGGGGGACACAGCGGGAAATAGCGAGGGACACTGCGGGGGACACAGCGGGACACAGTGTGGAACACAGAGAGTACACAGCGGGACCCAGCGGGACACAGCGTCGATACAGAGGGGACACAGCGTGACACAGCAGGGTACATAGCTGGGGACACAACGGGACACAGTGGGGGACATAGCGGGAAACAGCGGCACACAGCGGGACACAGCGGGTCACAGCGGGGACAAAGCGGGGACTCAGCGGGGGACACAGCGGGGGACAACGGGACACCCACGGAATACAGCGGGATATAGCGGGACACAGAGGGACACAGCATGACACAGCGGGACCACAAAGGGGGACACAGCGGGA
>NW_012309515.1:0-2474 GCF_000151885.1 Dipodomys ordii | reverse complement strand
TGTCCCCGCTGTGTCCCCGCTGTGTCCCAATGTGTCCCCGGCTGTGTCCCGCTGTGTCTACTGCTGTGTTCCTGCTCTGTCCCGCTGTGTCCCCTGTGTCCCCCTGTGTCCTCACTGTGTCCCACGCTGTGTTCCGCTGAGTCCTTGCTGTGTCCTCCGATGTGTCCCGTTGTGTCCCCAACTGTGTACCCCGCTGTGGCCCACTCTGTCCCCACTGTATCGACCCTGTGTACGCTGGGTTCTGCTGTGTCCTCGCTGTGTCCACCGCTGTGTCCCGCTGTGTCCACCGCTGTGTCCCGCTGTGTCCCCCACTCTGTCCCGCTGTGTCCACCGCTGTGTCCCGCTGTTTCCCCCGCTGTGTCCCGCTGTGTCCTCGCTGTGTCCCCCGCTGTCTCCCACTCTGTCCCCCGCTGTGTCTCATGCTTTGTCCCCGCTGTGTCCCACTGTGTTCTGCTGTGTCCCGCTGTGCCCCCACTGTGTCCCGTTGTGTCCACAGCTGTGTACCCCACTGTGTAACGCTGTGTCCCCGCTGTATCGACGCTGTGTCCCGCTGGGTCCCGCTGTGTCCTCGCTGTGTTCCCTGCTGTGTCCCGCTGTGTCCTTGCTGTGTCCCCCACTGTGTCCCGCTATGTCCCCGCAGGGTCACAGCTGTTTCCCGCTGTGTCCCGTGGTGTCCCGCTTTGTTCCCCGCTGTGTCCCCCGCTGAGTCCCCGCTGTGTCCCCGCTGTGTCGCACTCTGTCCTCCCTGTGTCCCCCGCTGTGTCCCGCTGTGTTCCCTGCTGTTTCCCGCTGTGTCTACTGCTGTGTTCCTGCTGTGTCCTGCTGTGTCCCGCTGTGTCCCCCTGTGTCCTCACTGTGTCCCACGCTGTGTTCCGCTGAGTCCTTGCTGTGTCCCACGATGTGCCCCGTTGTGTCCCCAGCTGTGTACCCCGCTGTGGCCCACTCTGTCCCCGCTGTATCGACGCTGTGTCCCGCTGTGTCCCGCTGTGTCCTCGCTGTGTCCACCGCTGTGTCCCGCTCTTCCCCCGCTGTGTCCCGCTGTGTCCCCGCTCTGTCCCCCTGTGTCCACCGCCGTGTCCCCCTGTTTCCCCCGCTGTGTCCCGCTGTGTCCTCGCTGTGTCCCCCGCTGTCTCACTCTCTGTCCCCCACTGTGTCTCACGCTTTGCCCTGCTGTGTCCCACTGTGTTCCGCTGTGTCCCGCTGTGCCCCCACTGTGTCCCGTTGTGTCCATAGCTGTGTACCATACTGTATAATGCTGTGTCCCTGCTGTATCGACGCTGTGTCCCGCTGGGACCTGCTATGTACTCCGTTGTGTCCAGCTTTGTCACCGCTGTGTCCCCCGCTTTGTCCTGCTGTGTCCTCGCTGGGTTCCCCGCTGGGTCCCGCTGTGTCCCCCGCTGTGTCCCGCTGGGTCCCGCTGGGTCCCGCTCTGTCCCTGCTGTGTCCCGCTGTGCCCTGCTGTGTCCTAGCTGTGTCCCCCGCTGTCTCGAGCTCTGTCCCTCGCTGTGTCTCACGATTTGTCCTTGCTTTGTCCCACTGTGTCCCGCTGTGTCCCGCTGTGCCCACACTGTGTCCCCTTGTGTCCACAGATGTGTACCACACTGTGTAACGCTGTATCCCCGCTGTATCGACGCTGTGTCCTGCTGGGTCCCGCTGTGTCCTCGCTGTGTTCCCTGCTGTGTTCCGCTGTGTCCCCCGGTGTATCGCCCGCTGTGTCCTCGCTGTGTCCCCCACTCTATCCCGCTGTGTCCTCGCTGTGTCCCCCGCTGTGTCCCGCTATGTCCCCGCTGTGTCCCGCTGTGTCCCGCTGTGTACCGCGCTTTGTCCCGCTATGTTCCCGCAGTGTCCCCGCTGTGTCCCCGCTGTGTCCTGCTGTGTACTCGATGTGTCCCCAGCTGTGTCCCGTTGTGTCCCCAGCTGTGTACCCCGCTGTGTCCCGCTGTGTCCCCACTGTATCGACTCTGTGTCCCGCTGCGTCCCGCTGTGTCCTCGCTGTGTTCCCCGCTGTGTCCCGCTGTGTCCCCCGCTGTTTCCCTGCTGTGTCCCTCTGTGTACGCCGCTGTGTACAGCTTTGTCTCTGATGTGTCTCGCTGTATCTCACGCTCTATCCCCGCTGTGTCCCGCTGTCCCCCGCTCTGTCCCGCTGTGTCTCGCTGTGTGCCCCGCTGTGTCCCGCTCTGTCCCCGCAGGGTCACCGCAGTTTCGCGCTGTCTCCCGCTGTGTTCCATGGTGTCCTGCTGTGTCCCCCGCTGTGTCCCGCTGTGTCCTGCTGTGTCCCGCTCGGTCCCTGATGTGTTCCGCTGTGTCGCACTGTGTCCCCCGCTGAGTCCCCGCTGTGTCCCAGCTGTGTTGTTCTGTGTCCTAGCTGTGTCCCCCGCTGTCTCCTGCTCATTCCCCCGCTGTGTCTCACCCTTTTTCCCGTCTGTGTCCTACTCTGTCCTGCTGTGTCCCGCTGTGTCCCCCACTGTGTCCCT
>NW_012309514.1:0-2474 GCF_000151885.1 Dipodomys ordii | reverse complement strand
ACACAGCGGGACACAGCAGGACACAGCGGGACACAGCGGGGGACACAGCGTGGACACAGCGGGTCACAGCGTGGGACAAAGCGGGACACAGTGGGGGACACAGCGGGGACACAGAGGGGGACACAGTGGGACACAGCGCGGGAAACAGCGGAGGACACAGCTGGACACAGCGGGACACAGCGGGGACAAAGCTGGACAGAGCGCGGTACACAGGGGGACACAGAGGGGACACAGCGGGACACAGTGCGGACACAGAGGGACACAACGGGGGACACAGCGGGGACACAGTGGGACACAGCGGGCACACAGCAAGGGACACAGCGGGGCACAGCGGGGACACAGAGGGGCCACAGCGGGACACAGCGGGGGACAAGGGAGGACACAGCAGGACACAGTGGGGGACACAGCTCGGGACACAGCGGGACACAGCGGGGGACACAGCGGGATACAGCGGGGGTCAAGCGAGGACACAGTGGGACACAGCGGGACCAAGCAGGGACACAGCAGGGACACTGCGGGACACAGCGGTAAACAGCGGAGACAGAGCTGGACACAACTTGGTACACAGCGGGACACTGTGGGGACACAGCGAGGACACAGCGGGACACAGTTGGACACAGCGGGGGATACAGCGGGGACACAGCGGGACACAGCGGGGGACACAGCGGGGACACAGAGGGGGACACAGTGGGACACAGCGCGGACACAGCAGAGGACACAGCGGGACACAGCGGGACACAGCGGGGACAAAGCTGGACAGAGCGCGGTACACAGGGGGACACAGCGGGGACACAGTGTGATCACAGCGAGACACAGAGGGACACAGCGAGGACACAGCTGGACACAGCGGGGTACACAGCGGGACTCAGTGGGGACACAGCGAGGACACAGAGGGACACAGCGAGGACACAACGGGACACAGAGGGACACAGCGGGAAACAGCGGGACACAGCGGGACACAGCAGGACACAGCGGGGGAAACAGCGGGACACACCGAAGGGCACAGTGGGGGACACAGCAGGACACAGCAGAGGACACAGCGGGGGACACAGCGGGACACAGCAGGGGACACAGCGGGACACAGCGGGGACACAGCAGAACCAAGCAGGGACACAGCGGGGACACAGCGAGGACACAGCGGGACACAGCAGGACATAGCAGGGGACACAGCGGGACACAGCAGGAGACACAGCGGGATACAGCGGGACACAGCGGGGGACATAGCGGTGGACACAGCGGGACACAGTGGGGGACACATTGGGGGATACAGCGGGGACACAGCGGGACACAGCGGGGACACAGAGGGACACAACGGGGGACACAGCGGGGACACAGTGGGACACAGTGCGGACACAGAGGGACACAACGGGGGACACAGCGGGGACACAGTGGGACACAGCGGGCACACAGCAAGGGACAGAGCGGGACACAGCGGGGGACAAGGGAGGACACAGCAGGACACAGCGGGGGACACAGCAGGACACAGCGTGGGACAAGCGAGCACACAGTGGGGCACAACGGGACCAAGCAGGGACACAGCGGGGACACAGCGGGGGACACAGTGGGGAACACAGCGGGACATAGCGGGGGACACAGCAGAGGACACAGCTGGGACACAGTGGGGACACAGTGGGGGACACAGCGTGGGACACAGCGGGGAACACAGCGGGACACAGCAGGGACAGAACGGGGAACACAGCCGGGGACACAGCTGGACACAGCGAGGCACAGCGGGACACAGCGAGGACACAATGGGACACAGAGTGACACAGCGGGAAACAGCAGGACACAGTGGGGGACACAGCGGGACACACCGGAGGACACAGAGGGGGACACAGCGGGACACAGCGGCGGACACAGCGGGACACAGCGGGTTCACAGCGGGGGACACAGCGGAACACAGCGGGGCCCAACGGGACACAGTGTGGGGACACAGCGGGGACACAGCGGGGGAACAGCGGGACACAGCGGGGGACACTGCGGGGACACAGCGGGACACAGCGGGGGACACAGAGGGACACAGCCGGGACACAGCATTGGCACTTCAGGGGACACAGCGAGGACACAGCGGGAGACACAGCGGGGGACACAGCGGGGAACACAGCAGAACTCAGCGGGGACACAGTGAGGACAACAGCTGGACACAGGGGGGCACAGCAGAGGACACAGCAGGAGACAGTGGGGAAACACCGTAGACACAGCGGGACACAGCGGGGGACAGCGGGGACAAAGCTGGACACAGCAGGACACAGCGGGGAACAGCGGGGAACACAGCGGGGACACATAGGGACACAGAAGGGGACACAGCGGGACACAGCGTGGACAAAGCGGGACACAGCGGGGTACACAGCAGGACACAGCGCGGGACACAGTGAAGGACACAGCGTGACACAGCGGGACACAGCGTGTACACAGCTGGACAGAGCGCGGTACACAGGGGACACAGCGGGGACAGAGCGAGTACACAGCGGGAC
>NW_012309513.1:0-2474 GCF_000151885.1 Dipodomys ordii | reverse complement strand
GCAGAAGCAGAAGCAGAATGAGAAGCACAAGAAGGAGAAATTGATGGAGAAGGAGAAGGAGACGGAGAAGCAGAAGGAGAAGTAGGAGAATCAGAAGAAGAAGAAGCAGGAGAAGCAGAAACAGAAGAAGCAGAAGGAGAAGAGCAGAAGCAAAAGGAGAAGCAGAAGGAGAAGCAGAAGAAGCAGAAGCTGAAGCAGAAGAAGAAGAAACAGAAAAAGCAGAAGAAACAGAAGAAGAAGCAGCAGGAGAAGCAGAAGAAGAAGAAGGAGAAGGAGAAAGAGAAGGATTAGGAGTAGGAGAAACAGAAGGATAAGCAGAAGCAGAAAGAGAAGGAGAATGAGAAGGAGAAGCAGGAGAAGCAGAAGAAGCAGAAGCAGGAGAAGCAGAAGCAGAAGAAACATAGGAAGGAGAAGAAGCAGAAGGAGAAACAGAAACAGAAGGAAAAGCAGAAAGAGAAGCAGGAGAAGCAGAAGAAGCAGCAGCAGGAGAAGCAGAAGCAGAAGAAGCCGAAGAAGCAGAAGCAGAACCTGAAGCAGAAGGAGAAGCAGGAGAAGCAGAAGAAGCAGAATCTGGAGAAGCAGAAGGAGAAGCAGAAGCAGAAAGAGAAGCAAAAGCAGAAGGAGAAGCAGAAGGGGAAGCAGAAGAAACAGAAGAAGCAGAGGCAGTAGCAGAAGAAGCAGAAGATGCAGAAGCAGAAGGAGAAGCAGAAGGAAAAGCAGAAGAACGAGAAGGAGAAGGAGTAGGAGAAACAGAAGGAGAAGCAGAAAGAGAGGCAGAAGAAGGAGAAGGAGAAGGAAAAGCAGCAGGAGAAGCAGAAAGAGCAGCAGAAGGAGAAGCAGAAGCAGAAGCAGAAGTAGAAGCAGAAGAAGGAGAAGCAGAAGGAGAAGCATAAAGAGAAACAGAAGGAGAAGCAGGAGAAACAGAAGCAGGAGAAGCAGAATCAAAAGAAATAGAAGAAGGATAAGAAGCATAAGCAGAAAGAGAAGCAGAAACAGAAGGAGAAGCAGAAATAGAAGCAGAAGAAGCTGAAGAAGCAGAAGCAGAATCTCTAGCAGAAGGAGAAGCAGGAGAAGCAGAAGAAGCAGAATCTGGAGAAGAAGGAGAACCTGAAGGAGAAGCAGAAGCAGAAAGAGAAGCAATAGCAGAAGGAGAAGTAGAAAGAGAAGCAGAAGAAACAGAAGAAGCAGAATCAGAAGCAGTAGCAGAAGAAGCTGAAGATGCAGAAGCAGATAGAGAAGCAGGAGGAATAGCAGAATAACGAGAAGGAGAAACAGAAGGAGAAGAAGAATGAGAAGCAGAAGGAGAAGCAGGAAAAACAGAAGAAGCAGAAACAGACGGAGAAGCAGAAGAAGGAGAAGCAGAAGCAGAAGAAGAAGCAGAAGGAAAAGCACAAGCAGAAGGAGATGCAGAAGTAGTAGCAGGAGAAGCAGAAGAAGCAGAAGGAGAAGCAGAAGGAGAAGAAGCAGAATCAGAAGAAGCAGAAGGAGAAGTAGAAAGAGAAGCCGACGAAGAGAAGCAGAACGAGAAGCAGGAGAAGCAGAAGAAGCAGAGCGTGAGAAGCAGAAGCAAAAGAACCAGAAGAAATAGAAGGAGCAGAAGCAGAAGGAGAAGCAGAAGCAGAAGGAGAAGCAGAAAGAGAAGCACGATAAGCAGAAGAAGCAGGAGAAGCAGAAGCAGAAGAAACAGGAGAAGCCGAAGAAGCAGAAGTAGAATCTGAAGCAGAAGGAGAAACAGAAGAAGCACAATCTGAAGCAGAAGCAGAAGAAACAGAAATAGTACAATGAGCAGAAGCAGAAGCAGCAGGAGAAGCAGAAGAAGAAGATGGAGAAGGCGAAAGAGGAAGATTAGGAGTAGGAGAAGCAAAAGGATAAGCAGAAGCAGAAAGAGACGCAGAAGGAGAAGCAGCAAAAGAAGCAGGAGAAGCAGAAGAAACAGAAGGCGCAGAAGCAGAATGAGAAGCAGAAGGAGAAATTGAAGCAGAAGCAGAAGCAGAAGGAGAAACAGAAGCAGAAGGAGAAGCAGAAGAAGAAGAAGGAGAAGGAGAAGCAGAAAGAGAAGCCGAACGAGAAGCAGGAGAAGCAGAAGCAGGAGACGCAGAAACAGAAGAAGGAGAAGAAACAGAAGGAGAAGCAGAAACAGAAGGAAAAGGAGAAAGAGAAGCAGGAGAAGCAGAAGAAGCAGAAGCAGAAGAAGCAGAAGCAGAACCTGAAGCAGAAGGAGAAGCAGGAGAAGCAGAATCTGGAGAAGCAGAAGGAGAAGCAGAAGCAGAAAGAGAAGCAAAAGCAGAAGGAGAAGCAGAACTAGAAGCAGAAGAAACAGAAGAAGCAGAGGCAGTAGCAGAAGAAGCAGAAGATGCAGAAGCAGAAGGAGAAGCAGAAGGAAAAGCAGAAGAACGAGAAGGTGAAGGAGAAGGAGAAACAGAAGGAGAAGCAGAAAGAGAAGCAGAAGAAGGAGCAGGAGAAGGAAAAGCAGC
>NW_012309512.1:0-2474 GCF_000151885.1 Dipodomys ordii | reverse complement strand
CATGTTTCTTCTGCTTCTACTTCTGCTTTTGATATCTCTTTTTGCTTCTGCTTCTCCTTCTGCTTCTCATTCTGCTTCTCCAGATACTGCTTCTTCTACTTCTCCTGCTTCAGGTTCTGCTTCTGCTTCTTCGGATTCTTATGCTTCTGCTTCTTCTGCTTCCCCTCCTTCTCTTTCTGCTTCTCCTTCTGTTTCTGCTTCTCTTTCTGCTTCTCCTTCTGCTTCTCCTTCTGCTTCTGCTACTTCTCCTTCTTCTGTTTCTTCTTCTGCTCCTTCTTCTGCTTCTCGTTCTGCTTCTCTTCGTCTGCTTCTCTTTCTGCTTCTGCTTCTCCTTCTGCTTCTCCAAATTCTGCTTCTTCTCCTTCTCCTGCTTCTCCTTCTGCTTCAGGTTCTGCTTCTGCTTCTTCGGCTTCTTCTGCTTCTGCTTCTCCTGCTGCTGCTTCTTCTGCTTCTCCTGCTTCTCCTTCTGCTTTTCCTTCTGTTTCTGCTTCTCCTTCTGCTTCTGCTTCTTGTCCTTCTCCTGTTTCTTCTGCTTATGCTTCTCCTGTTTCTGCATCTCCTGCTTCTCCTTCTGTTGCTTTTTATGCTTCTCCTGCTGCTTTTCCTTCTCCTGCTCCTTCTTCTGCTTCTCTTTCTGCTTCTCCTTCTGTTTCTCCTTCTCCTTCTCCTTCTCGTACTTCTACTTTTCCTTCTGCTTCTCCTTCTGCTTCTGCATCTTCTTCTGCTTCTGCATCTCCTTCTGCTTGTGCTTGTCCTTATGCTTCTTCTACTACTTCTGCTTCTCCTTCTCCGTCTGCTACTCCTTCTTCTGCTTTTCCTGCTTCTCCTTCTGCTTCTCCTTCTGCTTCTCCTTCTGTTTCTCCTTCTCCTTCTTGTTCTTCTTCTTTTCCTTCTGCTTCTTCTTCTGCTTCTGCATCTTCAGCTTCTTCTGCTACTGCTTCTGCTTCTTCTGTTTCTTCTGCTTCTCCTTCTGCTTTTGCTTCTCTTTCTGCTTCTGGTTCTCCTTCTTCTTCTCCAGATTCTGCCTCTTCTGCTTCTCCTTCTGCTTCAGGTTCTTCTTCTGCTTCTTCGGCTTCTTCTGCTTCTATTTATGCATCTCCTTCTGTTTCTGCTTCTCCTTCTGCTTCTGCTTCTTCTCCTTCTTCTATTTCTTCTCCTTCTGCTTCTCCCGCTTCTGCTTCTCCTACTTCTCCTTCTGTTTCTCCTTATGATTATCCTTCTGCTTCTCCTTCTCCTCCTACTTCTGCTTTTCCTTCTGCTTCTTCTCCTTCTGCTTCTGCTTCTTCTTCTGCATCTTCTTCTGTTTCAATTTCTCCTTCTTCTGCTTTTCATTCTGCTTCTGCTTCTCCTGCTTCTGCTTCTCCTGCTTCTCCTTCTCCTTTTCTTTCTGCTTCTGCTTATCCTTCTGTTTCTTCTACTCCAAATCCTTCACTTTCTCCTTCTCCTTCTTCTGCTTCTGCTTCTCCTTCTGCTTCCTCTTCTGCTTCTTCTGCTTTTTCTCTTTCTTCTACTTCAGCTTCTGTTTATTCTGCTTCTCCTTCTGCTTCTGCTTCTCCTTCTTCTGTTTCTTCTGCTTCTGCTTCTCCTGCTTCTTCTGCTTCTGCTTCTCCTGCTTCTCCTTCTGGTTCAGGTTCTGCTTCTGCTTTTTCTGCTTCTTCTCCTTCTGCTTCTCCTGCTTCAGCTTCTTCTGCTTCTCCTGCTACTCTTTCTCCTTCTCCTTCTGCTTCTGTTTCTACTTCTGCTTCTGCTTCTGCTCTTCTCCTTCTTCTGTTTCTTCTGCTTCTGCTTCTCCTGATTCTTCTGCTTCTGCTTCTCCTTCTGCTGCTCCTTCGCCTTCTCCTTCTTCTGCTTCTCCCACTGATTCTGCTTCTTTTGCTTATTCTTTTTCTTCTGATTCTGCTTCTCCTGCTTCTGCTTCTTCTGCTTCTACTGCTTCTCCTTATGCTTCTCCTTATGCTTCTCCTTATGCTTCTCCTTATGCTTCTCCTTATGCTTCTCCTTATGCTTCTCCTTATGCTTCTTCTTCTTCTTCTCCTTCTTCTTCTTCTTCTTCTTCTTCTTCTTCTTCTTCTTCTTCTTCTTCTTCCTCTTCTTCTTCTTCTCCTTCTCCTTCTTCTTCTCCTTCTTCTTCTTCTTCTTCTTCTTCTTCTTCTTCTTCTTCTTCTTCTTCTTCTTCTTCTTCTTCTTCTTCTTCTGCTTCTTCTTCTTCTGCTTCTTCTGCTGCTGCTTCTCCTGCTGCTGCTGCTCCTACTGCTCCTCCTCCTGCTCCTCCTCCTGCTCCTGCTCCTCCTCCTGCTCCTCCTATTGCTCCTGCTGCTCTTCCTCCTCCTCCTACTACTCCTGCTCCTCCTCCTGCTCCTGAGCATCCTCCTGCTGCTCCTCATATGCTTCTTCTCCTCCTCCTGCTCGGCCTCCTGCATCCTAAGCCTGCTTCTGCTTCTGCCTCATCAAGATCTTCTGGTCATCTTCCGTCT
>NW_012309511.1:0-2474 GCF_000151885.1 Dipodomys ordii | reverse complement strand
GGGGACACAGCGGGACACAGCACGGGACACAGTGGGGGACACAGCGGGACAAAGCGGGGGACACAGCAGAGGGCACAGCGGGAACACAGCGAGGACAGAGCGGGACACAGAGGGGACAGAGCTGGACACAATGGGGTACACAGCGGGACACTGTGGGGACACAGCGAGGACACAGCGGGTCATAGTGGGACACAGCGGGACACAGCAGGACACAGCGGGACACAGCGGGACAAAGCGGGGTTCATTGGGGACACTGAGTGGGAAAACTGGGACACAGCGGGACAGAGCATGGACACAGCGAGGGACACAGCGGGACACAGCGGGGACACAACAGGGGACAGCAGGGACACAGTGGGACACAGCGGGGACACAGCAGGGGACACAGCGGGGACACAGCGGGGCAAAGAGAGGGACACAGCGGGACACAGGGGGACACAGCGGGGGACACAGCGGGACACAGCGGGGACACTGCAGAACACAGCGGGACACAGCAGGGACACACCGGTGTACAGTGGGGACATAGCCCGTACTCAGCGGGGTACACAGCGGGGGACACAGAGGGACACAGCGGCGACACAGCGGGGACACAGCGGGGGACACAACGGGGGACACAGCGGGACACAGCGGGACACAGCGGGGACAGAGCGGGACATAGCGTGACACAGCGGGACACAGCGGGGATACAGCAGAGGACACAGCATGCCACAGCGGGGACACAGCGGGGGACACAGTGGGACACAGCGGGACACAGCGGGACATTGCGGGGAACACAATGTGGGACACAGCGGGACACAGCGGGGGACACTGCGGGACACTGTGGGACACTGCGGGGACACAGTGGGGACACAGCACGGACACAGAGGGACAAAGCGGGACATAGCAGGGTACACAGCGGGACAGAGATGGGACAATACGAGGACACAGCCCAACACAGCGGGGAATATCGCGGGACACAGAGGCACATAGCGGGGTCACAGCAGGCGACACAGTGGGATACAGCGGGGAACACAGCGGGGACACAGCGGGACACAGCGGGACACAGCAGGACAAAGCGGGGAACACAGCGGGGGGAAGCGGGGATACACCGGAGGACAATGGGGACACAACGGGAAACAGCGGGGGACACAGCGGGGGACACAGAAGGGGACAAGAGAGGACACAGCGGGAGAAGAGCGGGACACAGCGGGGACACAGTGGGACACAGCGGGACACAGCGGGGACACAGCGGGATACACAGCGGGCCACGGTGGAGACACAGCGGGACACAGAAGGACACAGCGGGACACAGCAGGACACCGCGGGGGACACAGTGGGTCACAGCGGGACACAGCGGGGGACAGAGCGAGGACACAGCGGGACACAGCGGGGACACAGCGGGGACACAGCGGGGGACACAGTGGGGACATAGCAGGACACAATGTGACACAGCGGGGGACACAGAGGGACACAGCGGGAAACAGCAGAACAGAGCGGGGGACACAGTGGGTGACACAGAGGGACACAGCAGGACACAGCGGGACACAGCAGGGACACAGAGGGGGACACAGCGGGGACACAGCGGGGGACACAGCGTGACTCATCCGGGGCCACAGAGGGACATACCCGGACACAGCGGAGTACACAGCGGGACACAGCACGGGACACAGTGGGGGACACAGCGGGACAAAGCGGGGGACACAGCAGAGGGCACAGCGGGGACACAGCGAGGACACAGCGGGACACAGAGGGGACAGAGCTGGACACAATGGGGTACACAGCGGGACACTGTGGGGACACAGCGAGGACACAGCGGGTCATAGTGGGACACAGCGGGACACAGCAGGACACAGCAGGA
Organism: Dipodomys ordii; assembly: GCF_000151885.1. Taxonomy (NCBI): domain Eukaryota; kingdom Metazoa; phylum Chordata; class Mammalia; order Rodentia; family Heteromyidae; genus Dipodomys; species Dipodomys ordii. Next base: position 640 of record NW_012309511.1, on the reverse strand, counting down.
CACAGCGGGACACAGCGGGGGACACAACGGGACAAAGCGGGGACACAGCTGGACACAGCTGGGTTCACAGCGGGACAGAGCGGGGACAATGGGAGGACACAGCCCGACACAGTGGGGAATACTGCGGGACACAGCGGGACACAGCGGCACATAGCGGGGACACAGCAGGAGACACAGTGGGACACAGCGGGGGATACAGCAGGGACACAGCGGGACACAGCGGGACACAGCGGGACACAGCAGGGAACACAGCTGGAGAAAGCAGGGACACACCAGGGGACAATGGGGACACAACGGGACACAGCGGGGGACACAGCGGGGGACACAGAGGGACACAGAGGGGGACAAGAGAGGACAAAGCGGGACAAGATCGCGACACAGCGGGGACAAAGTGGGACACAGCAAGACACAGCGAGGGACACAGTGGGAAACTTCGGGGGACAGAGCGGGGGACAGAGTGGGACACAGCGGGGACACAGCGGGATACACAGCGGGCCACAGCGGAGACACAGCGGGACACAGCAGGACACAACGGGACATAGCGGGACACCGTGGGGGACACAGCGGGGTCTCAGCGGGGGACACAGCGGGAGACAAAGCGGGACACCACGTGACACAGCTGGACACAGCGAGGGACAGA
>NW_012309510.1:0-2474 GCF_000151885.1 Dipodomys ordii | reverse complement strand
GTGGGGGCACAGCGGGACACAGCGGGACACAGTGGGACACAGCGGGGACAAAGCTTGAGACACAGCGGGGTACAGAGCGGGAGACAGCGGGGGACACAGCGAGGACACAGCGGGACACAGCGCTGAAACTGCGGGGGACACAGCGGGGGACACAGCCGGACACAGCCGGACACAGCGGGGGACACAGCGGGGACACAGCGGGACTCAGCGGGGGACACAGCAGAACACAGCGGGACACAGCGGGACACAGCGGGTGACACAGAGGGGTAAACAGTGGGACACAGCGGGGAACACAGCGAGGACACAGCGGGACCAAGCGGGACACAGCGTCGATACAGCGGGGACACAGTGGGATACAGGGGGTACACAGCTGGGTACACAACGGGACACAGAGGGGGACACAGCGAGGACACAGCAGAACACAGCGTGGGAAACAGCGAGGACACAGCGGGACACAGCGATACACAGCGGGACACAGTGGGGACACAGCAGTAGACACAGCGGGACACAGCGAGGACACAGCGGGGACAGAGCGGGGACACAGCGGCACCCAGCAGGACACAGCGGGACACAGCGGGACACAGCTTGGGACACAGCGGGAACACAGCAGGACACAGCCGGGGACACATCGAGGACACAGCGGGACACAGCGGGACACAGCGTGGGACAAAGCGGGAGATAGCAGGGGACACAGCGAAGACACAGCGGGACACAGTGGCGACACATACAGGACTCAGCGGGGGACACAGTGGGGGACAGAGCGGGACACAGCGGGACCCAGCGGGGACAAAGCGTGAGACACAGCGGTGGACAGAGCATGAGACAGAGGCGGACACAGCGAGGACACAGCGGGACACAGCGGGGACACAGAGGTGGCTCAGGGAGGCCACAGCGGGGGACAAAGCGGGACACCACGGAACACAGCGGGACACAGCGTGAAACAGCGGTGAACCTGCGGGGACACAGCGGGACAAAGCGGGGGACACAGCGGGACACAGCGGGGACACAGCGGGGACACTGCGGGACCCAGCAGGACACAGCGGGACACAGCAGGACACAGCAGGGGACACAGTGGGACACAGCGGGGAACACAGCGGGACACAGCAGGACACAGCGGGACACAGCAGGACACAGCGGGGGACACAGTGGGACACAGCGGAGGACGCAGCGGGACACAGCGAGGACACAGAGGGGACTCAGCAGGGGACATAGTGGGGGACAAATCGGGACACCACAGGACACAGTGGGACACAGTGGGACACAGCGGGGACACTGCGGGGACACAGCGGGACAAAGCGGGGGACCCAGTGGGACCCAGCGGGACACAGCAGGACCAGCGGGGAAACAGCGGGGACACAGTGGGACACAGCGAGGACACAGCGGGACACAGCGGGACACTGCGGGGCACAGCGGGGGACACAGCGGGATACAGCGTGGGACACAGGGAGGACACAGCGGAACACAGCATGGGACAAAGCGAGGACACAGCGGGAAACAGCGAGACACAGCGGGACCCAGCCGGGACCCAGCAGTGGACACAGCGGGACACAGCGGGGGACAAAGCAGGACACCACGGAACACAGCAGGACACAGCGTGAAACAGCGGTGAACCTGCGGGGACACAGCGGGACACAGCGGGGGACACAGCAGCACACAGCTTGACACAGCGGGGGACACAGCAGGGACACAGTGGGACACAGTAGGACACAGCGTGGCACAAAGCGGGAGACAGCGGAGGACACAGCGAGGACACACCTGGACACAGCGGGGACACAGAGGGGACTCAGCAGGTGACATAGAGGGGAAAAAGCGGGACACCACGTTACACAGTAGGACACAGCGGGACACAGCCTGGACACTGCGGGACACAGCCGGGGGACACAGCGGTGGACAGCGGGGGAAAGAGAAGGGACACAGCGGGACACAGAGGGGACACACCTGGACACAGAAGGGTACACAGCGGGGCACAGCGGACACACAACAGGGACAGAGCTGGACACAGAGGGACACAGAGGGGACAGAGCGTGACACAGCGGGACACAGCGGGACACAGCAGGGGACTCAGCGGGACACAGCGGGGGACACAGGGAGGACACAGCTGGACACTGAGGGAGACAGAGCGAGGACACAGCCGGACACAGCGAAACACAGCGTGACACAGTGGGGACACAGCAGGGGACACAGCGGGACACAGCGGGGGACACAGAGGGACACGGCGGGGTACACAGCAGGGACAAAGCGGGACACAGCGGGGGACACAGCGAGGACAAAGCGGGACACAGTGGTGACACAGCAGGACACAGCTGGGGACTCTGCGGGACACAGCGGGACACAGCGGGGACAAAGCGTGAGACACAGCGGTGGACAGAGCGGGAGACAGAGGCGGGCACAGCGAGGACACAGCGGGACACAGCAGGGACACAGAGGTGGCTCGGGGGGGCCACAGCGGGGGACAAAGCGGGACACCACGGAAC
>NW_012309509.1:0-2474 GCF_000151885.1 Dipodomys ordii | reverse complement strand
TTTCAACTGTGCCCCTGCTGTGTCCCCGCTCTGTCCCGCTGTGTACCCTGCTGTGTCCCACTGTGTCCCGCCGTGTGCCCCGTTTGTTCCCCTCTGTGTCCTGCTGTGTCCCCTGCTGTGTCCCCGCTGTGTCCAGCTGTGTCCCCGCTGTGTAACGATGGGTCCCCCTTTGTGTCCTGCTGTGTCCACCGCTGTGTCCCTGCTGTGTCCCTTTGTGTCCCGCTGTGTCCCGCTGTGTACCATGCAGTGTCCTGCTGTGTCACAGCTGTGTCCCCTGCTGTGTCCCGCTGTGTCCCCGGCTGTGTGCCCCGCTGTGTCCCGCTCTTTCACGCTGTGTCCCGCTGTGTCCTTGCTGTGTCCCCATTTGTGTCCCGCTGTGTCCTCGCTGGGTCCCCCGCTGGGTCCCGCTGTGTCCCCATGTGTGACGCTGTGTCCTCGCTGTGTATCCCTCTGTGTCCCGCTGTGTCCTTGTTGTGTCCCCCACTGTGTCCCCGCTGTGACCCGATGTGTCCCTGCTGTGTCCCCCGCTGTGTCCTGCTGTGTCCCGCTGTGTCCCCGGCTGTGTCCCCCGCTGTGTCCCGCTCTTTCCCGCTGTGTCCCGCTGTGTCCTTGCTGTGTCCCCATTTGTGGTCCGCTGTGTCCTCTCTGTGTTCCCCGCTGTGTCCAGCTGTGTCCCCATTTGTCACGCTGTGTCCTCTCTGTGTATCCCTCTGTGTCCCACTGTGTCCTCGCTGTGTCACACACTGTGTCCCCGCTGTGACCCGCTGTGTCCCTGCTGTGTCCCGCTGTGTCCCGCTGTGTCCCCGATGTCCCCCACTGTGTCCCGTTGTGTCCCCTCTGTCTGGAGGTGTGTCCCCGCTGTCTCCCGCTGTGTCCCCAGCTGTGTCCCGCTGTGTCCCCCGCTGTGTCCCCCTCTGTGTCCCGCTGCGTCCCCCGCTGTGTCCCGCTGTGTCCCCGCTGTCCGCCGGTGTGTCACCGCTGTCCCCCGCTGTGTCCTCCGCTGTGTCCCGCTGTGTCCTCGCTGTGTCTCACTGTGTCCCCGCTTTGTCTCCGCTTTGTCCCGCTGTGTCCCGCTGTGTCCCCGCTGTGTCCCGCTGTGTCCTCGCTGTGTTCCACTGTGTCCCCCGCTGTGTCCGCTGTGTCCCCCGCTGTGTCCCCCACTGTGTCCCGCTGTGTCCCCCGCTGTGTCCCGCTGTGTCCCGCTGTGTCCCCGCTGTCCGCCGGTGTGTCACCGCTGTCCCCCGCTGTATCCCCCGCTGTGTCACGCTGTGTGTCCGCTGTGTCCCGCTGTGTCCCTGGTGTGTCCTCGCTGTGTAACCGCTGAGTCCCTCTGTGTCCCCGCTGTGTCCCACTGTGTCCCCTGCTGTGTCCCCGCTGTGTTCCCGCTGTGTCCTCCTGTGTCCCGCTGTGTCCTCGCTGTGTCCTTCTGTATCCCGCTGTGTCCCCCGCTGTGTCCCCCACTATTTCCCCACTGTGACCCGCTGTGTCCATGCTGTGTCCCGCTGTGTCCCGCTGTGTCCTCGCTGTGTCCCCGCTGTCTCCCGCTGTGTCCCCGCTGTGTCCCCGCTGTGTCCCGCAGTGTCACCCTATGTCCCCGCTGTGTCCTCGATGTGTCCTTCTGCATCCCGCTGTGTACTCCGCTGTGTCCCCCAATGTTTCCCCGCTGTGACCCGCTGTATCCCTGCTGTGTCCCGATGTGTCCCGCTTTGTCCTGCTGTGTCCCCGATGTCCCCCGCTGTGTCCCGTTGTGTCCCCGCTGTCCGCATGTGTGTCCCCGTTGTCCCCCGCTGTGTCCCCCGCTGGGTCCCGCTGTGTCTCCGCTGTGTCGCAGCTGTGTCCCGTTGTGTCCCCATGTGTCACGCTGTGTCCTCGCTGTGTGTCCTTCTGTGTCCCGCTGTGTCTTCGATGTGTCCCCCACTGTGTCCCGCTCTTTCCCGCTGTGTCCCGCTGTGTCCTTGCTGTGTCCCCATTTGTGTCCTGCTGTGTCCCCCGCTGTGTCCCACTGTGCCCCCGCTGTCCGCCCATGTGTCACCGCTGTCCCCCGCTGTACCCCCTCTGTGTCCCGCTCTGTCCCCGTTGTGTCAGGCTGTGTCCCCGCTGTGTCTCCGCTGTGTCCCGCTGTGTCCCTGGTGTGTCCTCGCTGTGTAACCACTGAGTCCCTCTTTGTCCCCGCTGTGTCCCACTGTGTCCCCCGCTGTGTCCCCGCTGTGTCCCCAGTGTGTGCTCCTGTGTCCTGCTGTGTCCTCGCTGTGTCCTTCTGTATCCCGCTGTGTCCCCCACTATTTCCCCGCTGTGACCCGCTGTGTCCATGCTGTGTCCCGCGCTGTGTCCCACTGTGTCCCCCGCTGTGTTCCCCGCTGTGTCCCTCTGTGTCCTGCTGTGTTCTGCTGTGTCCCGCTGTGTGCCTGCTGTCCCACATAGTGTGTCCCCGCTGTGTCCCCTGCTGTGTCCCGCTGTGTCCCCGGGTGTGTTGA
>NW_012309508.1:0-2474 GCF_000151885.1 Dipodomys ordii | reverse complement strand
TCATGTGTCTTGCTGTGTCCCCCTGTGTCCTCGCTGTCCCCCGCTGTGTCCCGGTGTGTCCCCGCTGTCCGCAGCTGTGTCACCGCTGTCACCCGCTGTGTCCCCCGCTCTGTCCCCGCTATGTTCCGCTGTATCCCGTGGTGTCTGACTTTGTGCCCCGCTGTGTCCCCCGCTGTGTCCCCGCTGTGTCCCGCTCTGTCCCCACTGTGTCCCGCTGTGTCCCGCTGTGTCCCCCGCTGTGTCCCCCGCTGTGTCTGGTTGTGTTTCCCTGTGTGTCCTGCTGTGTATTGCTGTGTACCGGCTGTGTCACGCTTTGTATCGATGTGTCCCCGCTGTGTCCCCGCTGTGTCTCCCTGCTGTCCCATGCTGTGTCCCCTCTGTGTTCCGCTGTGTCCCCGCTGTGTCCCCGCTGTGTCTCCCTGCTGTCCCCAGCTATGTCCCCTCTGGGTCCCGCTGTGTCTTCGCTGTGTCCCACTGTGTCCTCGCTGTGTCCGGCTGTGTCCCCGCTGTCCCCCGCTGTGTCCCCTGCTGTGTCCCCGCTGTGTCCAGCTGTGTCACGTTTTGTCCCGCTGTGTCCCGCTGTGTCCCCGCTTTGTGCCCTGCTTTGTCCCCTCTGTGTCCCAGTGTGTCCCGCTGTGACCCCCGCTGTGTCCCGCTGTGTCCCCTGCTGTGTCCCCCGCTGTGTCCCGCTGTGTCCTCGCTCTGTCCCCCGCTGTGTCCCACTGTGTTCTCGCTTTGTCCCCCGCTGTGTCCCCTGCTGTGTCCCCCACTGTGTCCCGCTGTGTCCCTGCTGTCCGCGGGCTGAGTCCCGCTGAGTCCCGCTGTGTCCCCTCTGAGTCCCGCTGTGTCCCGCTGTGTCCTCGCTGTGTCCCCGCTGTTTCCCGCTGTGTCCTGCTGTGTCCGACTGTGTCCCCGCTGTCCCCCGCTGTGTCCCCTGCTGTGTCCCTGCTGTGTCCAGCTGTGTCCCGTTTTGTCCCGCTGTGTCCCGCTGTGTCCCCGCTGTGTCCCCCACTATCTCCCCGCTGTGTCCCGCTGTGTCCCCCGCTGTGTCCCGCTGTGTCCCCTGCTGTGTCCCCAGCTATGTCCCTCTGTCTCCCTTTGTGTCCTTGCTGTGTCCCCGCTGTGTCCTGCTGTGTCCCTCTGTGTCCCCGCTGTACCCCGCTGTGTCCCCGCTTTGTCCCCGCTGTGTCCCGCTGTGTCCCCAGCTGTGTCCCGCTGTGTCCACTGCTGTGTCCCCTGCTATGTCCCGCTGTGTCCCGTTGTGTCCTTGCTGTGTCCCCGCTGTGTCCTCCTGTGTCCCGCTGTGTCCTCGCTGTGTCGTTCTGTATCCTGTTGTGTCCCCCGCTGTGTCCCCCACTATTTCCCCGCTGTGACCTGCTATGTCCGTGCTGTGTCCCACGCTGTGTCCCGCTGTGTCCCCAGCTGAGTTCCCCGCTGTGTCCCTCTGTGGGCTGCTGTGTTCCACTGTGTCCCGCTGTGTCCCCGCTGTCCGCCGGTGTGTCACCGCTGTCTCCCGCTGTATCCCCCACTGTGTCCCGCGGTGTCACCCGCTGTGTCCCGCTGTGTCCCGCTGTGTCCCCGCTGTCCGCCGGTGTGTCACCGCTGTCCCCCGCTGTATCCCCCGCTGTGTCCCGCTGTGTCCTTGCTGTGTCCCGCTGTGTCCCCGCTGTGTGTCCACTGTGTCCCACTGTGTCCCTGGTGTGTCCTTGCTCTGTAACCGCTGAGTCCCTCTGTGTCCCCGCTGTGTCCCACTGTGTCCCCCGCTGTGTCCCCGCTGTGTCCCCGCTGTGTGCTCCTTTGTCCCACTGTGTCCTCGCGGTGTCCTTCTGTATCCCGCTGTGTCCCCCGCTGTGTCCCCCACTATTTCCCCGCTGTGACCCGCTGTGTCCATGCTGTGTCCCCCGCTGTGTCCCGCTGTGTCCTGCTGTGTCCCGCTGTGTGCCTGCTCTCCCCCGGTGTGTCCCCCGCTGTGTCCCGCTGTGTCCTGCTGTGTCCCCCTGTGGCCCGCTGTGGCCTGCTGTGTCCCCGCTGTGTCCCCGCTGTGTCCCGATGTGTACCGCTGTGTCTGCCTCTGTGTACCCCGCTGTGTCCTGCTGTGTCCCCCGCTGTGTCCTGCTGTGTCCTCGCTGTGTCCCCCGCTGTTTCCCGCTGTGTCCCCCTCTGTGTCACCCGCAATGTCCCCCCTGTGTCCCACTGTGTTCTTTGCTGTGTCCCCTGCTGAGTCCCGCTGTGTCCCCTTCTGTTTACCGCTGTGTCCCCCACTGTGTCCCCCGCTGTGTCCCTGCTGTGTCCCCGCTGTGTTCCGCTGTGTCCCTGGTGTGTCCTCGCTGTGTACCTGCTTTGTCTCTCTGTCCCCGCTGTGTCCCACTGTGTCCCGCAGTGTCCCCCAATGTCCCCTCTGTGTCCTCGCTGTATCCCCTGCGTTGTCCACTGTGTCCCATGCTGTGTCCCAACTGTGACCCCGCTGTGTCCCT
>NW_012309507.1:0-2474 GCF_000151885.1 Dipodomys ordii | reverse complement strand
CCCGATGTGTCCCCCTCTGTGTCCCCCTCTGTGTCCCGCTGTGTCCCACGCTGTGTCCCGCTGTGTCCCGCTGTGTACTGCTGTGACCCCCGATGAGTCCCGCTGTGTCCCCGCTGTGTCCCCCCTGTGTCCCTCGCTGTGTCCCGCTGTGATCCGCTGTGTCCCCCACAATGTCCCCCGCTGTGTCCTCACTGTGTCCCCAGCTGTGTCCCGCTGTGTCCTCTGCTGTGTCCCGCTGTGTCCCTGCAGGGTCACCTCTGTTTCCCCTGTGTCCTCGCTGTGTCCCGCGCTGTGTCCCGCTGTGTCCCCCGCTGTGTCCCGGTGTGTCCCCCGCTGTGTCCCGCTGTGTCCCGCTGTGTCCCTGCTGGAAACTGCTATGTCCCGCTGTGTCCCCTCTGTGTCCCCGCTGTTTCCCGCTGTGTACCCCGCTGTGTCCAGCTTTGTCCCCGCTGTGTCTCCCTGTGTCCCACGCTCTGTCCCCCACTGTGTTCCGCTGTGTCCCCCACTCTGTCCGGCTGTGTCCCCCGCTGTGTCCTGCTGTGTCCTCGCTGTGTCCCCGGCTGTCTCCGGCTCTGTCCCCCGCTGTGTCTCATGCTTTGTCCCCGTTTTGTACCACTGTGTCCTGCTGTGTCCCTCTGTGTCCCCCACGTTGTCCCTTTGTGTCCCCAACTATGTACGCCGCTGTGTCCCGCTGTGTCTCCGCTGTATTGACGCTGTGTCCCGCTGGATCCCGCTGTGTCTTCGCTGTGTTCCCCTTTGTGCCTGCTGTATCCCCCGCTGTGTGCCCCTCTGTGTCCTGCTGTGTCCCCCGCTGTGTCCCATTGTGTCCCGCTGTGTCCTCCTCTGTGTCCCTGCTGTGTCCCTGCTGTGACCATGCTGTGTCCCGCTGTGTCCTGCTGTGTCCTCGCTGTGTCCCACGCTGTGTTCCGCTGTGACCTCGCTGTGTCCCCTGCTGTTTTCCGTTGTGTCCCCAGCTGTGTACAACGCTGTGTCCCGCTGTGTCCCCGCTGTATCGACGCTGTGTCCCGCTGGGTCCCGCTGTGTCCTCGCTGTGTCCCCCGCTGTGTCCCGCTGTGTCCCCCCTGTGTCCCGCTATTTCTACAGCTGTGTCCCAGCTGTGTCCCGCTGTGTCCAGCTGTGTCCTAGCTGTGTCCCACGCTGTGTTCCGCTGTGTCCTCGCTGTGTCCCCTGATGTTTCCCTTTGTGTCCCCAGCTGTGTAACCGGCTGTGTCCCGTTGTGTCCCCGCTGTATCGACGCTGTGTCCCGTTGGGTCCCGCTGTGTCCTCGCTGTGTTCCACGCTGAATCCCGCTGTGTACTCTTCTGTCCTTCTCTGTGTCCCGCTGTGTACCCCTCTGTGTCCCACTCTGTGTCCCGCTGTGTCACCTTCTGAGTCCCGCTGTGTCCCCGCTGTGTCCCGCTGTGTCCTGCTGTGTCCCCCTCTGTGTCTTGCTGTGTCTACTGCTGTGTGCCTGCTGTGTCCCGCTGTGTTTCGCTATGTCCTGCTGTGTCCCGCTGTGACCTCGCTGTGTCCCACGCTGTGTTCCACTGTGTCCTCGCTGTGTCCCCCGATGTAACCCTTTGTGTCCCCAGGTGTGTACCCGTTGTGTCCCGCTGTGTCCCCGCTGTATTGAAGCTGTGTCCCGCTGGGTCCCGCTGTGTTCTCACTGTGTTCCTCGCTGTGTCCCGCTGTGTACCCCTCTGTGTCCCCCTCTGTGTCCCGCTGTGTCCCCGCTTTGTCCCCCGCTGTGTCCCTATTTTTCCCGCTGTGTACCCTGCTGTGTCCCCCGGTGAGTCCCCGCTGTGTCTCCGCTGTGTCCCGCTGTGTCCTCCCTGTGTCCCCCCTGTGTCCAGCTGTGTCCCCTGCTGTGTCCCGCTGTGTCTACTGCTGTGTCTCCGCTGTGTCCCGCTGTGTCCAGCTGTGTCCCTCTGTGTCCTCGCTGTGTCCCATGCTGTGATCCACTGTGTCCTAGCTGTGTCCCCAGATGTGTCCCTTTGTGTCCACAGGTGTGTACCCGCTGTGTCCTGGCTGTATCGACGCTGTGTCCCGCTGGGTCCCGCTGTGTCCTCGCTGTGTTCCCCGCTGTGTCCCAATGTTTACCCCTCTGTGTACCGCTCTGTGTCCCGCTGTGTCCCCCGCTGTGTCCCGCTGTGTAAAGCTGTGTACTGCTGTGTCCTCCGCTGAGTCCCGCTGTGTCCCCGCTGTGTCCCCACTGTGTCCCACGCTGTGTCCAGCTGTGATCCGCTGTGTCCCCCGCTGTGTCCCGCTGTGTCCTCGCTGTGACCCCACTGTGTCCCGCTGTGTCCCCAGCTATATCCTGCTGTGTCCCGCTGTGTCCCTGCTGTGACCCGCTGTGTCCCGCTGTGTCCCCGCTGTGTCCCCGCTGTATCCCACTGTGTACCCCGCTCTGTCCAGCTTTGTCCCACGCTGTGTCTCGCTGTGTCCTACGCTCTGTCCCCCACTGTGTCCCGCTG
>NW_012309506.1:0-2474 GCF_000151885.1 Dipodomys ordii | reverse complement strand
CAGTTGCAGGAGAATCAGAAGCAGAAAACAGAAGAAGCTGAAGAAGCAGAAGGAGAACCTGAAGCAGAAGGAGAAGCAGAAGCATCAGAAGCTGGGAAAGCAGAAGCAGAAGAAAGAAAAGAAGAAGAAGAAGAAGAAGAAGAAGAAGCAGCAGCAGCAGCATAAGGAGAAGCACAAGGAGAAGTATAAGGAGAAGCATTAGAAGCAGAAGAAGCAGAAGCAGGAGAAGCTGAAGCAGAAGAAAAAGAATAAGCAAAAGAAGCAGAAGCAGAAGCAGTGAGAGAAGCAGAAGAAGGAGAAGGAGAAGGAGTAGCAGAAGGAGAAGCAGAAGCAGAAGGAGAAGCAGAGGAAGGAGAAGGAGAAGCAGAAAGAGAAGCAGAAAGAGAAGCAGCACGAGAAGTAGGAGAAGCAGGAGAAGCAGGAGCAGGAGAAGCAGAAGAAACAGAAGACGCAGAAGCAGAATGAGAAGCCGAAGGAGAAATTAAAGCAGAAGCAGAAGCAGAATGAGAAGCAGAAGCAGAAGGAGAAACAGAAGAAGGAGAAGGAGAAACAGAAAGAGAAGCACAACGAGAAGAAGCAGAAGCAGAAGCAGAAGCAGAAGCAGAAGAAACAGGAGAAGCCCAAGAATCAGAAGGAAAATCTGAAGCAGAAGGAGAAGCAGAAGCAGCAGAAGCTGGAAAAGCAGAAGCAGAAGAAACAGAACAAGCAGAAGAAGCAGAAGCAGAACGAGAATCAGATGAAGAAGAAGGAGAAAGAGAAGGATTACGAGTAGGAGGAGCAGAAGCAGAAGGAGAAACAGAAGAAGGAGAAGCAGGAGAAGCAGAAGCAGAAGCAGAATGAGAAGCACAAGAAGGAGAAATTGAAGGAGAAGGAGAATGGCACGGAGAAGCAGAAGGAGAAGTAGGAGAAGCAGAAGAAGAAAAAGCAGGAGAAGTAGAAGCAGAAGAAGGAGAAGAGCAGAAGCAGAAGGAGAAACAGAAGCAGAAGGAAAAGCAGAAGAAGCAGAAGCTGATGCAGAAGAAGAAGAAGAAACAGAAAAAGCAGAAGAAGAAGAAGAAGAAGAAGAAGCAGCAGGAGAAGCAGAAGAAGAAGAAGGAGAAAGAGAAAGAGAAGGAGAAACAGAAGGATAAGCAGAAGCAGAAAGAGAAGCAGGAGAAGCAGAAGAAGCAGGAGAAGCAGAAGCAGAAGGAAAAGAAGAATCATAAGTAGCAGAAGCAGAGGGAGAAACAGAACAAGGAGAAAGAGCAGCAGAAGGTGAAGCAGAAGGAGATGCAGAAGCAGATAGAGAAGCAGAAACAGAAGGAGAAGAAGAAGGAGAAGTTGGAGAATCAGAAGAAGCAGAAGCAGAAGCAGAAATAGCAGCAGAAGAAGGAGAAGGAGAAGCAGAAGGAGAAGGAAAAGCAGGAGAAGCAGAAGAAGCAGAAGCGGGAGAAGCAGAAGAAGAAGAAACAGAAGAAGGAGAAGGAGCAGAAGGAGAAGCAGAAGCATAAGGAGAAGCAGAAAGAGAAGCAGAAGAAGCAGTAGTAGGAGAAGCAGAAGCAGAAGAAACAGAAGAAGCCCAAGAACCAGAAGGAGAACCTGAAGCAGAAGGAGAAGCAGAAGCAGCAGAAGCTGGAAAAGCAGAAGCAGAAGAAACAGAAAAAGCAGAAGAAGCAGAAGCAGGACGAGAAGCAGAAGAAGAAGAAGGAGAAAGAGAAGGATTAGGAGTAGGAGGAGCAGAAGCAGAATAAGAAGCAGAAAGAGAAGCAGTAGGAGAAGCAGAAGAAGAAACAGAAGAAGCAGAAGCAGGAGAAGCAGAAGCAGAATGAGAAGCACAAGAAGGAGAAATTGAAGGAGAAGGAGAATGAGACGGAGAAGCAGAAGGAGAAGTAGGAGAAGCAGAAGAAGAAGATGCAGGAGAAGCAGAAGCAGAAGAAAGAGAAGAAGGAGAAGAGCAGAAGCAGAAGGAGAAGCAAAAGCAGGAGAAGCACAAGAAGCAGAAGCTGAAGCAGAAGAAGAAGAAACAGAAAAAGCAGAAGAAGCAGAAGAAGATGCAGCAAGAGAAGCAGAAGAAAAAGAAGGAGAAGGAGAAAGAGAAGGATTAGGAGTAGGAGAAACAGAAGGATAAGCAGAAGCAGAAAGAGAAGGAGAAGGAGAAGGAGAAGCAGGATAATCAGAAGAAGCAGGAGAAGCTGAAGCAGAATGAATAGCAGATGAAGGAGAAATTGAAACAGAAGAAGATGCAGAAGGGGAGCAGAAGCAGTATTAGAAGCAGGAGCAGAAGATGCAGAAGCATAAGAAATAGATTAAGGAGAAGATGCAGAAGCTGAAAGAGATGCAGAAACAGAGGGAGAAGCAGAAATAGAAGCAGAAGATGCCGATGAAGCTAAAGCAGAACCTGAAGCAGATGAGAAGCATGAGAAGCAGCAGTGATGAATCTGGAGAAGATGATGAGAACCTTGATTGAGAATCATGAATGCTAAAAGAGAAGCTAA
>NW_012309505.1:0-2474 GCF_000151885.1 Dipodomys ordii | reverse complement strand
GAAGGAGAAGCAGAAGATACAGGAGAAGCAGATTTCAGTTGCAGAAGAAGCTGAAAATGCAGAAGCAGAAAGAGAAGCAGAATGAATAGCAGAAGAACGAGAAGGAGAAATAGAAGGAGAAGCAGAAGGAGAAGCAGGAAAAGCAGAAGAAACAGAAGCAGACGGAGAAGCAGAAGAAGGAGAAGGAGAAGCCGGAGCAGAAGAAGAAGCAGAAGGAAAAGCACAAGCAGAAGGAGATGCAGAAGGAGAAGCAGGAAATGCAGAAGACGCAGAAGCAGAAGGAGAAGAAGAAGGAGAAGAATCAGAATCAGAAGAAGCAGAAGCAGAAATAGAAAGAGAAGCCGACGAAGAGAAGCAGAACGAGAAGCAAGAGAAGCAGAAGAAGCAGAAACGGGAGAAGCAGAAGAAGAAGAAACAGAAGAAGTAGAAGGAGCAGAACCAGAAGGAGAAGCAGAAGGAGAAGCAGAAAGAGAAGCAGGAAAAGCAGAAGAAGCAGAAGCAGGAGAAGCAGAAGGAGAAGAAACAGGAGAAGGACAAGAAGCAGAAACAGAAGAAGGAGAAGGAGCAGAAGCAGAAGGAGAAGCAGAAGAGAAGCAGGAAAAGCAGAAGGAGGAGAAGCAGGAGAAACAGAAAGAGAAGAAAAAGGAGAAGGACAAGAAGCAGAAGCAGAAGGAGAAGCAGAAACAGAAGGAGAAGCAGAAAGAGAAAGAGGGGAAGCAGAAGAAGCAGAAGGAGGAGAACCAGAAGCATAAGAATCCGAAGAAGCAGAAGCAGAACTTGAAGGAGAAGCAGGAGAAGCAGAAGAAGCAGAATCTGGAGAAGCAGAATGAGAAGCTGAAGTAGAAGCAGATGCAGAAGCAGAAAGAGAATCAAAAGCGGAAGGAGAACCAGAAGAAACAGAAGAAGCAGAAACAGTAGCAGTTGCAGCAGAAGCAGAAGGAGAAACAGAAGGAAAAGCAGTAGAACGAGAAGGAGAAGGAGAAACAGAAAGAGAAGCAGAAGGAGATTCAGAAGGAGAAGCAGAAGGAGAAGCAGAAGGAGAAACAGAAGCAGAAGAAACAGCAGAAAGAGAAGCAGAAGCAGAAGGAGAAGTAGAAGAAGGAGAAGGAGAAGCAGAAGAAGCAGAAGCAGAAGGAGAAGTAGAAGAAGGAGAAGGAGAAAGAAGAGACGCAGAAGCAATAGGGGAAGCAGAAAGAGAAGCAGAAGCAGATTGAGAAGCAGAAAGAGAAGCAGTAGAAGCAGAAGAAGCAGGAAAAGCAGAATCAGAAGAAAGAGATGAAGAAGAAGACGAAGAAGAAAAAGAAGAAGAAGAAGCATAAGGAGAAGCATAAGGAGAAGCATAAGGAGAAGTATAAGGAGAAGAAGTAGAAGCAGAAGAAGCAGAAGCAGGAGAAGCAGAAGCAGAAGAAAAAGAATAAGCAAAAGAAGCAGAAGCAGAAGCAGTGGGAGAAGCAGAAGAAGGAGAAGGAGAAGGAGCAGCAGAAGGAGAAGCAGAAGCAGAAAGAGAAGCAGAAACAGAAGGAGAACAAGAAGGAGAAGCAGGAGAATCAGAAGAAGCAGAAAGAGAAGGAGAAGAAGGAGAAGCAGAAGTAGAATCAGAAGAAACAGAAGAAGAAGAAACAGAAGGAACAGAAGCAAAAGAAACAGAAGAAGGAGAAGAGCAGAAGCAGAAGGAGAAGCAGAAGCAGAAGGAGAAGCAGAAAGAGAAGCAGGAGAACCAGAAGACTCAGGAGAAGCAGAAGCAGAAGAAACAGGAGAAGCCGAAGAAGCAGAAGCAGAATCTGAAGCAGAAGGAGAAACAGAAGAAGCACAATCTGAAGCAGAAGCAGAAGAAACAGAAATAGTAGAATAAGCAGAAGTAGAAGCACCAGGAGAAGCAGAAGAAGAAGAAGAAGGAGAAGGCGAAAGAGAAGGATTAGGAGTAGGAGAAGCAAAAGGATAAGCAGAACCAGATAGAGACGCAGAAGGAGAAGCAGCACGAGAAGTAGGTGTAGCAGGAGAAGAAGAAGCACGAGAAGTAGAAAAAACAGAAGGCGCAGAAGCAGAATGAGAAGCAGAAGGAGAAATTGAAGCAGAAGCAGAAGCAGAAGGAGAAGCAGAAGCAGAAGAAGAAGCAGAAGAAGGAGAAGGACAAGGAGAAGGAGAAAGAGAAGCAGAAAGAGAAGCAGAACGAGAAGCAGGAGAAGCAGAAGCTGGAGAAGCCGAAGCAGAAGAAACAGAAGAAGGGGAAGAAGCAGAAGGAGAAGCAGAAACAGAAGGAAAAACAGAAAGAGAAGCAGGAGAAGCAGAAGAAGCAGCAGCAGGAGAAGCAGAAGCAGGAGAAGCCGAAAAAGCAAAAGCAGACCCTGAAGCAGAAGAGAAGCAGGAGAAGCAGAAGAGCAGATGTGGAGAAGCAGATGAGAAGCAGAAGCAGAAAGAGATGCAAAAGCAGAAGGAGAAGCAGAGAACAGAAGAAGCAGAGGCAGTAGCAGAGA
>NW_012309504.1:0-2474 GCF_000151885.1 Dipodomys ordii | reverse complement strand
GAAGCATAAGAAGAAGAATTAGAAGCAGAAGAAGCAGAAGCAGGAGAAGCAGAAGCAGAAGAAAAAGAATAAGCATAAGAAGAAGAATCAGAGGGAGAAGCAGAAGAAGGAGAAGGAGCAGCAGAAGGAGAAGCAGAAGGAGAATCAGAAGGAGAAGAAGAAGAAGGAGAAGCAGAAGCAGAAGAAGAAGCAGAAGCAGAAGACGATGCAGAAGGAGAAGCAGGAGAAGCAGAAGAAGCAGAAGCAGAACGAGAAGCAGAAGTAGGAGATGGAGAAGAAAGGGCAGCAGAATCAATAGGAGAAGCAGAAGGAGAAGCAGAAGCAGAATGAGAAGCAGAAAGAGAAGCAGTAGAAGCAGAAGAAGCAGGAAAAGCAGAAGCAGAAGAAAGAGAAGAAGAAGAAGAAGAAGAAGAAGAAGAAGAAGAAGAAGAAGATGAAGAAGAAGAAGAAGAAGAAGGAGAAGCATAAAGAGAAGCAGTAGAAGCAGAAGAAGCAGAAGCAGGAGAAGCAGAAGCAGAAGAAAAAGAATAAGCAAAAGAAGCAGAAGCAGAAGCAGTGGGAGAAGCAGAAGAAGGAGAAGGAGAAGGAGCAGCAGAAGGAGAAGCAGAAGCAGAAATAGAAGGAGAAACAGAAGGAGAACAAGAAGGAGAAGCAGGAGAATCAGAAGAAGCAGAAGTAGAAGCAGAAAGAGGAGAAGAAGGAGAAGCAGAAGTAGAATCAGAAGAAACAGAAGAAGAAGCAGAAGAAACAGAAGCAAAAGAAACAGAAGAAGGAGAAGAGCAGAAGCAGAAGGAGAAGCAGAAGCAGAAGGAGAAGCAGAAAGAGAAGCAGGAGAAGCAGAAGAAGCAGGAGAAGCAGAAGCAGAAGAAACAGGAGAAGCCGAAGAAGCAGAAGCAGAATCTGAAGCAGAAGGAGAAACAGAAGAAGCACAATCTGAAGCAGAAGCAGAAGAAACAGTAATAGTAGAATAAGCAGAAGCAGAAGCAGCAAGAGAAGCAGAAGAAAAATAAGTCGGAGAAGGTGAGAGAGAAGGATTAGGAGTAGGAGAAGCAAAAGGATAAGCAGAAGCAGAAAGAGACGCAGAAGGAAAAGCAGCATGAGAAGTAGGAGAAGCAGGAGAAGCAGAAGCAGGAGAAGCAGAAGAAACAGAAGACGCAGAAGCAGAATGAGAAGCAGAAGGAGAAATTAAACAGAACCAGAAAGAGAAGCAGAAGCAGAAGGAGAAGGAGAAGAAGGAGAAGGAGAATCAGAAAGAGAAGCAGAAAGAGAAGCAGAACGAGAAGCAGGAGAAGCAGAAGCAGGAGAAGCAGAAGCAGAAGAAACAGAAGAAGGAGAAGAAGCAGAAGCAGAAGGAGAAGCAGAAACAGAAGGAAAAGCAAAAAGAGAAGCAGGAGAAGCAGAAGAAGCAGCACAGGAGAAGCAGAAGAAGCCGAAGAAGCAGAAGCAGAACCTGAAGCAGAAGGAGAAGCAGAAGAAGCAGAAGAAGCAGAATCTGGAGAAGCAGAAGGAGAAGCAGAAGCAGAAAGAGAAGCAAAAGCAGAAGGAGAAGCAGAAGAAACAGAAGAAGCAGAGGCAGTAGCAGAAGAAGCAGAAGATGCAGAAGAAGAAGGAGAAGCAGAAGGAAAAGCAGAAGAACGAGAAGGAGAAGGAGAAGGAGAAACAGAAGGAGAAGCAGAAAGAGAAGCAGAAGAAAGAGCAGGAGAAAGAAAAGCAGCAGGAGAAGCAGAAAGAGCAGCAGAAGGAGAAGCACGAGATGCAGAAACAGGAGAAGCAGAAGCAGAAGAAACAGGAGAAGGAGAAGACGCAGAAGCAGAGGGAGAAGCAGAAACAGAAGGAGAAGCAGAAAGAGAAGTAGGGGAAGCAGAAGAAGCAGAAGCAGGAGAAGCAGAAGCATAAGAATCCGAAGAAGCAGAAGCAGAACCTGAAGCAGAAGGAGAAGCAGGAGAAGCAGAAGAAGCAGAATCTGGAGAAGCAGAATGAGAAGCAGTAGGAGAAGCAGAAGCAGAAAGAGAATCAAAAGCAGAAGGAGAAGCAGAAGAAACAGAAGAAGTAGAAGCAGTAGCAGTTGTAGCAGAAGCAGAATGAGAAGTAGAAGGAAAAGCAGAAGAACAAGAAGGAGAAGGAGAAACAGAAGGAGAAACAGAAGGAGAAGCAGAAAGAGAAGCAGGTAAAGTAGCAGAAGAAGAAGCAGAAGGAGAATCAGAAGGAGAAGCTAAAGGAGGAGAAGGAGAAGTAGAAGAAGATGTAGAAGGAGAAGAAGTAGAAGTAGAAAGAGAAGTAGAAACAAATAGAGAAGTAGAAATAGAAGTAGAAGAAGCTGAAGAAGTAAAAGGAGAACCTGAAGCAGAAGGAAAAGTAGGAAAAGCAGAAGAAGTAGAAGTAGGAGAAGTAGAAGTAGAAAACAGGAGAAGGACTAGAAGCAGATGCAGATGAGGAGTAGAAATAGATGAGAAGTAGAAGAGAAAGAGGGAAGC
>NW_012309502.1:0-2475 GCF_000151885.1 Dipodomys ordii | reverse complement strand
GAAGAAGAAGAAGAAGAAGAAGAAGAAGAAGAAGAAGAAGAAGAAGAAGAAGAAGAAGAATGTGCAGAAGCAGAAGGAGAAGCAGAAGCAGAAAGAACCAAAATCAGAAGGAGAACAGAAGAAACAGAAGAAACAGAAGCAATAGCAGAAGAAGCTGAAGATGTAGAAGCAGAAGAAGAAGCACAAGAAATAGCAGAAGAACGAGAAGGAGAAGGAGAAACAGAAGGAGAAGCAGAAGCAGATGCAGAAAAAGAATCAGGAAAAGCAGAAGAAGCAGAAAGAGACGGAGAAGCTGAAGAAGGAGAAGGAGAAGCAGAAGCAGAAGCACAAGGAAAAGCACAAGCAGAAGGAGATGCAGAAGGAGAAGCAGGAGAAGCAGAAGAAGCAGAAGCAGAAGGAGAAGAATTAAGAGAAGAAGCAGAAGCGGGAGAAGCAGAAATAGAAAGAGAAGCCGACGAAGAGAAGCAGAACGAGAAGCAGGAGAAGCAGAAGAAGCAGAAGCGGGAGACGCAGAAGAAGAAGAAACAGAAGAAAGAGAAGGAGCAGAAGCAGAAGGAGAAACAGAAGCAGAAGGGGAAGCAGAAAGAGAAGCAGGAAAAGCAGAAAAGCAGAAGCAGGAGAAGCAGAAGCAGAAGAATACGAAGAAGCAGAAGCAGAAGCAGAAGGAGAAGCAGAAGGAGAAGCAGGAGAAGCAGAAGAAGCAGAATCTGGAGAAGCAGAATGACAAGCTGAAGGAGAAGCAGAAGCAGAAAGAGAATCAAAAGCAGAAGGAGAAGCAGAAGAAACAGAAGAAGCAGAAGCAGTTGCAGTTGCAGCAGAAGGAGAAGCAGAAGGAAAAGCAGGAGAACGAGAAGTAGAAGGAGAAACAGAAGCACAAGGAGAATCAGAAAAAAGAAGCAGAAGAAGCAGAAGGAGAAGTAGAAGGAGAAACAGAAGCAGAAGAAGCAGCAGAAGGAGAAGCAGAATCAGAAGAAGATGCATAAGGAGAAGCAGGAGAAGCAGAAGAAGCAGAAAGAAGCACGAGAAGTAGGAGAAGCAGGAGAAGCAGAAGAAGGAGAAGCAGAAGAAACAGAAGACGCAGAAGGAGAATGAGAAGCAGAAGGAGAAATTGAGGCAGAAGCGGAAGGAGAAGCAGAAGCAGAAGAAGGAGAAGGAGAAGGAGAAGCAGAAAGAGAAGCAGAAAGAGAAGCAGAACGAGAAGCAGGAGAAGCAGAAGCAGGAGAAGCAGAAGCAGAAGAAACAGAAGAAGGAGAAAAAGCATAAGGAGAAGCAGAAAGAGAAGCAGGAGAAGCAGGAGAAGCCTCAGCAGGAGAAGCAGAAGTAGAAGAAGCCGAAGAAGCAGAAGCAGAACCTGAAGCAGAAGGAGAAGCAGGAGAAGCAGAAGAAGCCGAATCCGGAGAAGCAGAAGGAGAAGCAGAAGCAGAAAGAGAAGCAAAAGCAGAAGGAGAAGCAGAAGAAACAAAAGAAGTAGAAGCAGTAGTCGTTGTAACAGAAGCAGAAGGAGAAGCAGAAGGAAAAGGAGAAGAACAATAAGGAGAAGGAGAAACAGAAGGAGAAGCAGAAAGAGAAGAAGGTAAAGCAGAAGAAGAAGAAGCAGAAGGAGAATCAGAAGGAGAAGCAGAAGAAGGAGAAGCAGAAGCAGAAGAAGATGCAGAAGGAGAAACAGAAGAAGCAGAAGCAGAAGGAGAAGCAGGAAAAGCAGAAGAAGCAGAAGCAAAAGGAGAAGCAAAAGAAGGAGAAGGAGAAGCAGAAGCAGAAGAAGAAGCATAAGGACAAGCACAAGTAGAAGGAGATGCAGAAGGAGAAGCAGGAGAAACAGAAGAAGCAGAAGCTGAAGGAGAAGCAGAAGTAGGAGAAGGAGAAGGAGGAGAAGCAGAAGCAGAAAAAGAAGCAGAAGCGGAATGAGAAGCAGAAAGAGAAGCAGGAGAAGCACAAGAAGCAGAAGCAGGAGAAGCCGAAAGAGAAGAAGCAGAAGAAGCAGAAACAGAAGCAGAAGTAGAAGCAGAAGCAGAAAGAGAAGCAGCAGAAGAAGTAGAACCAGAAATTCAGGCAGGAGAAACAGAAGAAGCAGAAGCATAAGGAGAAGCAAAAAGAGAAGCAGAAGGAGAAGTAGAAGAAGCAGCAGAAGGAGAAGCAGCAGAAGAAGCAGAAAAACAAGCAGGAGAAGCAGAAATAGAAAGAGAAGTAGAAGCAGAAGAAGCTGAAGCAGAAGAAGAAGCAGTAGAAGCATAGAAGCAGAAGCAGGAGAAGCAGAAACAGAAGAAAAAGAAGAAGCATAAGAAGCAGAAGCAGAGGGAGAAACAGAAGAAGGAGCAGCAGAAGGTGAAGCAGAAGGAGATGCAGAAGCAGAAAAAAGCAGAAACGAAGGAGAAGAAGAAGGATTAGTTGGAGAATCAAAAGAAGCAAAAGCAGAAGCAGAAGAAGGAGAAGAAAAAGCAGAAGCAGAGGAAAGGAAGGAGAAGCAGAAGAAACAGA